>NW_027307681.1:0-162289 GCF_964275005.1 Diadema setosum | reverse complement strand
ATGGAATGTTAATGTCATATTTTGTGGGATGATATGTCGTCGGCGACCATCCGAACCGTCGTATATGGGCCACTCTCACATAAAGTGTTCAATTTCAGTCAGAGTAAAACCCAAAAATCAACCACGAAATATTCGTTCAAAACTTGTCTTTATATAAACAACAACACTTGCTGGATAAGAAACAAAACACAGTAAATTCCCAAAGGAACGCATTTACAATGTAACAATGGCACAAAGTTGGGCATACATTTCTCCATCAGCCTCTATGACAGATACGTTACCGATAGGACACAACGTGATATAAAACAGGTTTAGATCAGTATATTTGACTATTTGAAACCGAACTTCACCCAAGAATGGCGTCTGATCCTGTACAACAAAACCAATTGCCTTTTTAAAGTAAGAATAAAGACAAACTCATTATATACTCTGTCTTTTCGCTGCATTGATAAGGAGTTCACGCAAAAATTTGTATATATTTCCTAACTTTATTCTTCACTTGATTTCAGTTAGACATGCAAAGAACAAAAATGCCAATATATTTGATTAGATTGGTTTAAACTACATGGATGGCCAACACGACCAAAACTGACCATCTTCCAAGAGGCTTTATTGTACGCTTTTGGAACAACAATCTCGCGAATGACCGCATGTCCATGGTAACGTATCTGTTTCTTCATCTTTTTCGTAACTGTTATTGATATTGATACCTCTTTCAATGAATGTGCTCCATCCGTTTTTGAATTGAGCTCAGAGCAGGAAGAGTAACACTTTCTGTCTTCAATTACTATCAAATTTGACGGTATCAAAATTCAAAGGTATTGTGAGTATCTGTATAATAACATATCAGAACTGTACATTTATCCAATAATCTAATTGTTAATTTTCCGTAAATTCTAAACTATGTGTTGTGAAGAGCTCAAATTGTAAAGGCACACAAATAGATTTAAAACAATGTTACAATTATATTATTTTGCATGGTTACAAACTTTGGTAAATGACTGAATCACCAAAGGAAGTTTTTTGATGATCTTATCATGGTAACGTATCTGTTGCAATAGTAACTTGTCGTATATCGGTGTAAATCACATCAGAAAGGCTTTTTCATGTGTTGTATTACTTATGCTCTTTGTAAAAGAGTAAAAAGACTGAATATGCGAATTAGTGAATTCACATGCTTCTTCATTAACATATTATTTTTACGGTAAATGTCATGGTAACGTATCTGACCAAAAAAAAAAAAAATATCCATTTTTTGCCTAGCAAATAAATCATGTAACCTTCTCTGGCACCTGGCAGAATCGAGACATCATTGTAAGTGTATCTTGTGTAATTCCTGTGTGTAATAAATGATAAAATTCAGTATTTGTGTGGCTGTCGTCATTATTCATATCTAAGGTGACACATTTTATTAGCCTGTTCTGATCACATACCATAGAAAATCACTTTTTGATACGCATTAACATTAGGGGAGATCTATCTCCATAAGAAGGATGCATGATAGTATAATGCATATTCGTCGGCTACATTTCAACAGTGCCCGCATGAAAATTCAATTGATATTCATACAGGCAGTCTAAGTATTTTCAAGCAATGACCTAACATACGCTTAAGATATAGTTTTGTGATAACATTATGTAATTAACACGTATTTACAATAGCATTTTACACGATTTGCCATATATGTGAAATCATGTAAATATAATTCCACATCCATAATTACAGATGTTAACCCATCAAGGTCGAAAACTTAATTTGAGTTTTAAGGAGAGAATTTTCATATTACAACTTAAATTTGCAACATAAAATTCTTTATTTTACAGACGATACCTTTAAAATGCGATATTTGATTGTTTGTTATGCAAAGTCAAATATTTCAAAGGTCATGCTGCTGGAAATGAAAGGTGACAATTTGGATAAGAAAAAGTGAAATTTCAATTTTCAAATGGTTGTCAATTTATTTGAGCAAATCGGAAATGACTTCCATGTACTGCAGTACAGCACGTACTTGATGGGTTAAAGAAAATGTGAAATAATGCCCTATTGTTCGTTTTGCAATCAAAATGACGATTTCCCCTCAGGAAATTAGCACATTTAGCCTTTCAATCACAACACTAAAACAGTTATGCAATGAATCCCATGCTTTCATTTTACATCCAGTCCTTGACGTTGAACTGTTTCATTCGAATATATGTCCATTGATATATGTCCAAATGAATATCTCCTCTTTATATCACAGGCATGGAAAAACTTCAAATTCCCTAACGAAGAAGTGGAGCAAGGAGATAGAGCCTCCTGCAGAATCACGGGGACTTTGCAGCTTTGTTCACTGCATCAGTTTTCAGTTTTTCGATTAGATTGAGAGTTTCCGTCGACACCTGGTAAAACCTCCCGGATTTTCCTATGGAAACTGGAGCCTCGATCGGGGTCAATACATCCGTGAACGGAATCCAAATCTCGTCCGCCGGAAGGCCCCATTTGAACGTTGGGCGTTGTTTGGTTGGCACAGTTGTCATGAAAGTTATCTTTGTGTCCTGGTCTTCCTTATCCACCTCCAGGACCCTGCCGATGTACCAACTGTCTTCGTACATTGCTGCGATATATTCTCCCACTTTCACAGGTACATCACCGTTCTCCTCACCTGTAGCATCACCAGCAGCATCTTTCGGTCGGGATTTTTTTGGTTTAAGGCTGCGCCTAAGCCATCCATCACATCTCTTGCTACCATCTAAGCAACCATCACAATAGCAGGATACTGCCCTCACCAGCACTTCTGAGTGATTGATTGCAACTACAGCGTGGAGTTTCTGTGTTCCGGGAAGTGGGCGACAGTCGATTGTAGCCACGAATTCGGATGCTTTGTCATATTCTCCTTTCGTGTACATTACGTAGGTCAGCCCTTTTTGGTTAGATGACGCCCAAGCAAAAAAAAATCGTCCGCATCCTGAATAACGACCTTTCTTTGCTTCACGGCATCCGATGCCTGCCTCTTTGCTACTCCTCCTATCCCATCACAAACACTTTTTCCGTGCCCGCTCTCAAAAAAGTTCCAGCAGGCTGTCAGTCCATACATATCCTGATGTTTGCAAAGAATGCTGAATACGTAGCGATTCCGATACTGTGACGTCGGACTGTCTGTCCAGTAATGGATACAGTTCATTCCAGGAACTTGTTCTTTCAAGAGCGGAATCAGCTTGTCGATGATAGTGACAACTGTTTTAGCATTATGCTCCCCGAGAGGAGACAGGAAGACGTAACTCTTGTGTTGCAGCTTGTCATTGTCATCTTTGTAGTATGCTACTACCGGGTGTAGGGTGACAGTGGTGCCGTTCCAGTATGCACTCTGTATCTCCTCTACATTTTGGCAAGCATAATTTTCCGCGAAATCCATCTGGACTATCACATGATGTTGAGGAAGTCCATTCTTTAGATCACGCAGGGCTTTGTACTGTTGTCGAAGTCTGCTCACATGATCTTGAAATGCCATGTAATCTTTGTTCATAGTTTCAATGAATTCTTTTTGGAGTTTTGGTGACACTCAAAATCCGCATCTTCTTCACTCCATTGATTTCGACTTTCCGCCATTCTTGATAAGTGATAGAGGTTTCGGTTTCCAGCTGTGACAATAACTCTGCCATCTTTGGGGGTGCCACTTTCTCGCTAGTAGTTTCAGGATTCAACGAGACCTCAAGTCCGTACGTACGGAGTGAACGCATTTTCAGTGCCATGTTTTGATGGATTGTGCACAAGCAAGTGTTCCGAGATAACATCGAAGTTAGTTTGATGTGAGATGGTCTTAGCCTGCAGAATGTTGTGAACGACACCGTAATGTCAATATTCTCTGAGCAGAATCTTGCATGCAGGTTGGAGAGATAATCTGTGAGGATTCGATTTTGCTTCCCTTTAGTGGAATCTTTTTTTCCAGGCATCATCCTACTTACGTCGTCCCTCTCGAAGTAAGACAGAATACGATCCTGAAGGAATGCCCTCAGTGTTCCACCACGTACTCGTCGCTGCGCCACCTCGGTCGCCAAGGTACATCGTCTGATCCCTGTTTCTTTGTGCAGTGTGCTGATGCACTTGTACTTCTTCACAACTTTACCAGCTATGGTACATCTCAGGCTTCGCTGCATACTCTGCTTTCGTGTCTCATGGTATGTTTGCTTGAACTGTGCAGCTACGGCGTTTGCAAATGTCAATTTCTTTTTTATTGATCGTGGTAGATCTTTCTCCTTCAATCCAGCCTGTTTTATTTCTGTCTTTGTTTTACTCCTTGGTGTCATCTTCGCGATCGACTTATTGACAGATGAGACAGACGCAACTGATAATTTCACTTTGAGCCTCTCATTGCGTTTTTGCACCCGCTTAAGACGTTGAGTCAGTTTTTGATTGTCGGCGTGCAACTTTCCAATTTTCTTGTAGGCTTTGCTCAGGCATTTTGGTTGTTTTTTCTCAGATATCTTTCTCTGTGGAAATGGGAAGCGAACCACCAATGGCACCCGAGTAGCATGTACGCGTGAACCCCTCCTGTCCTTGTCATCCTGTCTATACATCGATCGTTTTGGAACATTGTTTGTAGAGTTGTCTTTTCCCCCCTCTGCTTCTGTAGCGCTCTTTCTCTTTGCCCTGTAATGACAGCACATCATATATATCATATATTATATATATATATATATATATATATATATATATATATAATGGTATTATTATCCGCGTGTTGGAATAAGAGCATGAAGGCGATGAAGACAAACAAGTTGACATGATGCATTAGAATCCAACTTCATTTATTTGTAAACCAAATTTTCGACCCTTGCAAGGATCTTCCTCAGGGTAACAGTGATATTTGTATTTGAAACTCAGCACAGAAAAATGATAATAATAACAAAGAAACGCGCCTGGTTGTCAGCTTAGAGTTTGAGCTAGCAACCAACATGCACGGTTGTTAGCTCAAATAGCGCAAATTTTGAGCTAAAAACCGTGCGTGTTGGTTGCTAGCTCAAACTCTAAGCTGACAACCAGGCGCGTTTCTTTGTTATTATTATTATTTTGCTGTGCTGAGCTTCAAATACAAATATCACTGTTACCCTGAGGAAGATCCGCGCAAGGGTCGAAAATTTGGTTTACAAATAAATGAAATTGGATTCTAATGCATTATGTCAACTTGTTTGTCTTCATCGTCTATGTATATATATATATATATATATATATATATTTATCATATATATATATAATTATATATATATATATTCATTTATTTATATATCTATTTATTGAGTTTTAATTTATACAAGTTTATTAATTTATTCATGACGTATGATATCCTCTCTATTACCATGCAGAAAACGGTTTTCTCTGTATACTTGCAAAGTTTGTAATTTTTATCTATTAGATTATCAAATTGAATAAATTAACTTTGTTGTTATGGCCTTTGTTTTACTTCTAAACAAACAATAATTAATGTAAGCAAAAATGAAAATATGATCATCACGATGTATACGCCTACCTGTATTTTTGAGTGTGAATCCTGTTTGATGCCCGTCTTTTAAATTGAGCTGAGCTTGACAAATCTGCTACAGGTTTACGATATCTCGCCTGGCGATATCTTTCATTTTGTAGGAAGGATGGGTCATTTAATTTTTTCCTTTCCCGGTAGGTCTTTTGAATTTGTGCTCGTGTTTTCCCCATTTTCTGAAGAAGAAATGAAACCAAGAAAACATTTATCAAAATATGTTCATCATAGTAGTGTAAAAAAAGAATGCAACTAGTCATAACTGGCCTATGTAAGATGAATCTGGATTCAAAAACGTAATGAGATCTAACCTAAATATGTAACAATGAGACTGAACAGTTGACAAGTAAAGTAAACATAAATATACTATACATTGTAAGGTATAGAGAAAGAGCGCAAAGTGGTAAGTGAAATATCTGAAAATACAGGGCTCTACTTTAACAAGGAACCTGCATATACGAAAGATATACAAATATATATATATATAATATATATACGCACACACATGTATGTATATAAATATGTACGTATGAAGGACAGAGATGCGTGGATCAGTATTAAGTTCGGTGCGATGTCGACCAATAATAAATTATCAAAGATAATAATAACAATAATAATAACAATAATAATACTAAGAATAATAGTAATGATTATTATAATTATCATTATATTTCATTTCAAAGCAGTTAGGGAAGAAATAATTCATCTACCGGCACAATAACTTATTAAAAAACCACCAGATCCTAACCGACAGATACGTTACCGCACCTGTCAGATACGTTACCAGCTTTTTGTGGCACAACACACAATGTTAGATTCATGATCGAGCTACTGACAACTGAATAAATGTATAGCATAGGTGGTGCACTTGGACTAAATTAGCGTTAAACATAAACTATTGATATCATAAACATGCCAAATGTACCGTTATTATCTAATTATTTTGACAAACGCACTTACGACATGTCTTGCGAAAAACGATGAAAATCAGTGTGAATGCTCCGCGTCGAAACGACCTAGCGCTCTACACAGGGTAGCCATGAAGGAAGTGACTGCAGCACATGATAAACGAGACGCTCTCCTTGCTAAATTTGCATAATCAGGCGCGGAAAATTACGCGCACAGAGCGCGCATATTTCAGTAACGTATCTGACGTAACGTATCTGACGTAACGTATCTGATCGCACGTTTTTTCAAAGCGCAATAACTGTTGAACATTTGTAGAGAATGGGTAATTATTTTTTGTGATGATGCATAATCTCAAAAGGTCTTAATCAATGTACAATTAAACAATATTACATCAAACACTTTTGTAGGAGGTCTTGATTTATAGGTAACGTATCTGTTGCGAAGAAAATGTGGAAAATGCGTTTTCAGAGATAATGGTCTGGTTTTGAAAACCGGAATTAAGAAACAGAAAATCAAACTTAGTGTATTTTATGAAGTATATCCTTCCGATATTAAACATGTATTGTCGTATCTCACGTCTGCTATTTTCACTAATTTATCAATTAAAATATTTTGGTAACGTATCTGACATGAATTTTGGCGACACACCTTCAGTGAGCTCCGGAGGGAAATGACGTGGAAGATTTCAAGTTTTGGCTTGTTTATGCATAAATGTATCAGACGTTGATTATATTTACCAATATCATGTTGGTTTCAAGCTCATGTTACATAATTTCTTAGCATAATACAAAAAGTACATGATTGCGGCGACATTGGGTTTTGGGATACTTCTCCAACTTTACCAGTGGATATTTCAAAATTTACGCAAGCGACAACTCTATTTTTTTTTTTTTACTTTTCTCCTCAAACCCTCAAGTGTTACATAGACAATTCTGGCAATTCAAACCAGGCCTTTAGCAATGGAAATAATCGTGGGAACGTTGGCGACACATATTTTCAGTTTTTGAACGCTTTAGCAGAGAATGTCCCATATGTCAAAATTCGGTAAATTTTTCGAATTTCAGATTTTGCCGTTTTAAGAAAGCCCAGCACACACTCTTTCTACTCACAAAATTTGGAAACCGGATTTTGTGTTTTTAATAGAGAAATTTGATATACGTCATTTTGCCTGAACGCGAATTGGCTGAAGGCGTCCATCCGAACCGACGTATCGCTATTGACCGATTCTGTGACGCGCTATGTGTATTTTTGGCATGGGCAGCGCCATTACTGCGGTGTCTCAGCCGACCCCCCCCCCCCCCTCCTCTCTCCCCACCCCTCTCACGCGCGCAGAATGAAAAACTGATGCATGGTTGTTTTGGCCAATGGGCATCTCGTACTGAGTGCGCGAATGCTTGCTTAGTGCGCGAACCTTTGTTACAAGTGCGCGATAAACATGTTGCCCGTGGGGTGGGGGAGAGCAGGGGGGGTCGGCTGAGACACCGCAATTTGAGCTCATGGCTGCGCCCAGTGCCATAAAATGTCTGCTGCCCTCAACGAACCCGAATCGGTCAATACGTCGGTTCGGGTGGGCGCGAATCTTCCAGTCGCGTTCAGAGAAGGTGTCGTATCAGCCAGAAGTGGCAGAAGCAGACGATGGAGCGTCAACCGGACCTTCCCCAGAACCGGTGAGTTTTATAATGAGTAGCTATGAAATCATGCAATTTCAAATAAAATGAACAGACCCAAGCAAGCTCTATCCGTAAGATTGTCACTTGTCAAGATAAATACGCAGATTGTCGTGGGTTTTCCAAAATATTTCGTTGTGTTGTTAGGTGTAGTCCTGTGTATAGATAAATATGTGGGTACAAAGGGATCCTCTAGTACCCGTATTAAAGTATAGGGTTTAAATCATAGACCCTAACGTTAGTCTACAAAACAACGTTCACAATGATCTCGTTGAGTTGGCTTTATGTGCTTATGGTTCTTATATGGACCTCATACGTAGTGGGTGTGGGCAATGCCAAACTGTTAACACTTCAGGGTGAGTTGTTTGGGAATTACCACAAAAAGTACGAGATTACTAAGCGAAGTATAAGACTAAGAGTAGACGAGCCTAACAAGTACGTAGTCACCAGCCAACAATTTAGAGAGAGGCGCTAATCGCTGGTTCATCATTGAGTGTAGGGCCCTACAGTTCTGATGCGATGATAGGTTCTACTATGGCCGATTGAGCCCCAAGCTTGCAAACAGTACACACACAAAGAAAAACACCCAAATCTGAGTGTAACTTGATGTATCTCATGTGAATTTGCCAATGTAAGCCAAGGATCTAGTAGTAGGGCCTATAGGGCCTACTGGCTATAGTAAAAATGAATATTTTTACCAACGTCTGTAAATTTATCTGATACTAGGATTCCTAGGACTCTAGGAGTAGGATTAAATTATGCTGGCCCATAAATACATGTGTGCTGTTCAGAGATCTAGCCAACTGCAAATGCTTTGTACGGTACCGGTACCGAGTATGTTTTTATCGCATGCATTGTCACTGTGACTGTGAGTGCCAAGTCTCCGTAATATTAAAATCACTGCAATGAAGGTTTTAGTGTGTTAACAGGCCAGAGGGCAGTACTCGAGTAAGCCCCTCCTGTGGAATAGTAATACGCTGATGTTCCACTACAATTAAAATATAAGTTATGAGGTCTAAATGCAATGTTCCAATTGTCAGATCTATCCTAGCTAGGCTATAGTGCCCACACATTCTAGAGAGTAGTTTTGCAGTACCATAAGCACAGGGAATCTTCGCCCTCTATCCATTTATAAAATGAGTTGAATTGTGCTTTTGCATTTTTATGATCAATGTAAAAATAGACCACTAGATAGGCTTGAGGTAAAGCATTTCTGCTAAAATATAAAATATTGTTTTAATAAACTTGTAGTGAATGTTTTTGTTTTTGTTTGTTACAGGTCTTTGTCCTCAGGGAAACCAACAGATGTTGAAGTCCTTTGGGACAAAGATGGTACATTTGTACAAGAAATACCGTAGCTGTTGATCAGCTGAAATTCAGGAAGGGCATGCTTCCCACGACTTCCCACTTGGAGTTCGTGTGTCAATGCAATGGCACAGGAAACTGTGGAAAGGCACAGTTACTGCTGTGTATGGGGGAGAGAATTCTGAAAGCAGTAGCGATGATGGAAACACAAGCACCGCAGACAGCAGTGACGAAGATGATACTTCTGATTATGACGATGATGATAACATTTACCTGTCGGACTTAGGTAAGATTGTGCGCACACAAATGAATACATACTTGTAGTAAAAGTATGGACAGTATACAGTGTGTGTGTTTATTCAATGCCTCTAATAACTTCATAACTGTGCTGCAATGTTAGAAGTAGCTTATAAGTAGTGCCTTGTACTACCAAGGTATATTAGGTTTTCATGGTGTCAACTCATATACAGCACAACCTGGTATACCATGTTTTCAAAATAAAGACATGAGCGTGTACTTGTGTAGCCTTAATTCATGTTTATTTGTGTTATGCCTACAAAAGAAAAATAATGAACAGATTAGACCTTCTATCAGTATCTTGTCTTTTTCTGTGTCACATCTGCTTGTATTTTGTGTTAGTTACTTTTTCCAATTTCATAATGCTCTTGTTTTGCTGCAAAACTGAAGATCTATATGTGTAGCCAGCAAGACTGAGTTAAAAAAAAAAAATTGACTTGCTGACACCATTCGGGTGCCCTATACGTAACAAAAGAGTTTGTAAGCCTATCAGCAAATGCTATTTTTTTGCCTTACTTCCAATGATGTTTTTGTATTCTTCATAAGCACATGCCATTGACCATGGAAAGAGGATGCATGTACCGCTTGACTGCTTTTGCATTTAATGCAGATCACCAGTCTGTTCGATCTCTGCTGATGGGCAAAAATGAAAACTCTTGTTTGTGGACATTTACATAGGGCTATCTGAAATTTGTGTTATTGAAAGGTTAATCTTAACAAAAAAAAAAGATAAATTCAACTTTAAAAGACATATGATAATAACAGTGAAAAATATATGCACTATGTATATTTTGTTTTCCTCATTTACAGTTGGCATCAAAAAGGACATCAGCTGCATTCCAGAGATACCAATGCTAGTATTAAACAGTGAAGGAGCACCTTTAGATCCATGGACCATCCCAGCAGAATGTCAGCTCTGACCAACTTCTCAATGGTGAGTGCTTGTAAAGCCTTAATCTTGTTCAGAAACCCAACCAGATATGGTTGAATCAATCTTGTTGGAATATCAATTAGTAATCCGGATCAAATTATGCTATTGCTGTCATATAATAGCAAATAAAAAGAACGATATCAACTATACACAAGCATAGAATGTAGCATCCTGGCTACCATGTACCAGTATTTTTTGCAGTTGTCAGGGGTGGGTCAAGGAATTCTCTAAATTTGGAGGGGAGGGGGGGACCAAGTGCACATCCTCCAGTTTTTCTCTGTTTAGTTTTTGTTTTAAAAAAGGGCATCTTAAACTCCATGTGTCCCTGCGCGGATCCACCATGGGTTGTAATCTGGATGACAAAGAATTGATAAAGTCAATCTTTCAATAAATGTGATTAAAAAAAATGTAATATTTATGCACCATGTGTATTTTCTTTTTCTTTTTGTCTTCTTCATTTCCAGTTGCCATCACCAAGGATATGGACTGCATTCACAAGATACCAATACCAGAATTGAACAACGAAGCACCATCAGATCCATCCCAGCAAAATGTGTCTGACCAACTTCTCACTAGTGAGTGTTTGTAAAGCCTTAATCTTGTTGGGAAACCCAACCAGATATTGCTGCACTAATCTTGTTGGAAAATCCATTAGTAATTAAGATTAAATGATGCTATGGCTGTCTTATACACTTTAATAGCAATTAAAAAGGATGACATAAACTACACACAAGCAAAAAATGTATTATCCTGGCTACGATGTATCAGTGCTTTTTACAGTTGTCAGGGGTGGGTCCAGAAATTCTGTGAAGTTGGCGGGGGGGGGGGGGGGGGACCACACGCATGTCCTCCAGTTTTTCTGTTCATTTCTTTTGTTAAAAAAAAAATAAAGGGTATCTTACACCTGATGTGCCCCACATGAATCAACCACTAGTTGCAATCTGGATGACATGTTATCCTTCTTGTCATATTGTAGCAAATGGCTAACACACAACTGGAGAATGTAGCTTGTCTGCCAATTGTACCTGGACCTTCTAAGCAGAGTGATAATCTATTTGCAATTTTCAAATGAGGATACATGTACTGTTTGACTGTTTTTGCATTAATGCAGATCACCAGTCTGTCTGATCTCTGCTGATGGGCAGAAAAAAACCTCTTGTTTATGGACATTTAAATAGGGTTTTCTGAAATTTGTGGTATTAAAAGGTTATTCTAAATAAAAAAATAAAAAAATTCAATCTTTAAAAAAAAATCTGATAGAAACAATAAAATAAACATGGGCTATGCATATTTTGTTCTCCTCATTTACAGTTGGCATCAAAAAAGACATCAACTGCCTTCCTGAGATACCAATGCTAGTATTGAACAATGAAGGAGCACCGTCAGATTCATCCCAGCAGAATGTCAGCTCCATCCAACTTCTCACTGGTGAGTGTTAGTACAGCCTTAACCTTGTAGGGAAACCCAACCAGATATTGCTGAATCAATTCTGTTGGAATATCCATTAGTAATCCGGATTAAATGACGCTATTGTTGCCATATAATAGCAAATAAAAAGAATGACATCAACTATACACAAGCATAGAATGTAGCATCCTGGCTCCCATGTACCAGTATTTTTTGCAGTTTTCAGGGGTGGGTCCAGGAATTCTGCAAATTGGGGGGGGGGGGGGGGGCGGACCACATGCACGTCCTCCAGTCTTTCTCTATTAATTTTTTTTTTTTTTTTAAAAAGGGGGGCATCTTAAACCCTATGTGTCCCCGCGTGGATCCACCGTGGGTTGTAATCTGGATGACATTTTGTCCTTTGAAAGAAATGATAAAGTCAATCTTTCAATAAATATGATTTTTTTTTTAAATGTAATATTTATGCACCATGTGTATTTTCTTTTTTCTTTTTGTTTTCTCCATTTCCAGTTGGCATCACCAAGGACATGGACTGCATTCACGAGATACCAATACCAGAATTGAACAACGAAGCACCATCAGATCCATCCCAGCAAAATGTCAGCTATGACCAACTTCTCACTAGTGAGTATTTGTAAAGCCTTAATCTTGTTGGGAAACCCAACCAGATATTGCTGCATTAATCTTGTTGGAATATCCATTAGTAATTAAGATTAAATGATGCTATTGCTGTCTTATACACTTTAATAGCAATACAAAAGGATGGCATAAACTACACACAAGCAAAGAATGTAGCATCCTGGCTACCATGTACCAGTGTTTGTGTTGTCAGGGGTGGGTCCAGGAATTCTGTGAAAGTTGGGGGGGGGGGGGGGGCACACGCACGTCCTCCAGTTTTTCTGTTTATTTCTTTTGTTAAAAAAAGACAAAAATAAAGGGTATCTTACACCTGATGTGCCCCACATGAATTAACCACTGGTTGCAATCTGGATGACATGTTATCCTTCTTGTCATATTGTAGCAAATGGCTAACACACAACTGGAGAATGTAGCTTGTCTGCAAATTGTACCTGGACCTTCCAAGCAGAGTGATAATCTATGAGCAATTTTCAAATGAGAATGCATGTACCGTTTGACTGCTTTTGCATTGATGCAGATCATCAATCTGTCCGATCTCTGCTGGGCAAAAAAAAAACAACTCTTGTTTGTGGACATTTACAAAGGGCTACCTGAAAATTGTGCTATTAAAAGGTTAATCTTAGTAAAAGAAATTATAAAGTCAATCTTTCAATAAATATAATGGAAACAAATAAGATGTTTGTGCACCATGTGTATTTGTTTTTCTTTTTGTTTCTTCATTTCCAGTTGGCATCACCAAGGTCATGGACTGCATTCAAGAGATATGCTAGCATTGAACAATGAAGCACCGTCAGATCCATCCCGCAGAATGTCATCTCTGACCTGCAACTTCTCACTGGTGAGTGTTTGTAAAGCACTTAATCTAATCGGGAAACCCAACCAGATATTGCTGACTCAATCTTGTTGGAATAACCATTAGTAATCCGGAATAAATGATGCTATTGCTGTCATATGATGACAAATAAAAAGGATGATATCAACTATACACAAGCATAGAATGTAGCATCCTGGCTAATATGTACCATTACTTTTTTTTTTACAGTTGTCAGGGGTGGGTCCAGGAATTCTGTAAAGTGTGTGTGTGTGGGGGGGGGGGGGACCACACGCACGTCCTCCAGTTTATTCTGTTGATCTTTTGGTTCAAAAAAACAAAAACAATAAGGGCATCTTACACCCCATATGTCCACGCATGGATCCACCATGAGTTGTAAGCTGGATGACGTCTTGTCCTTTCAAAGAAATGATAAATTCAGTCTTTTAATAAATATGATAAAGCAAATGTAATATTTATGCACCATGTGTATCTTGTTTTCCTTTTTGTTTTCTTCATTTCCAGTTGGCATCACCAAGAACATGGACCGCATTCAAGAGATACCAATACACACTTTGTACCAGCATTGAACAATGAAGCACCATCAGATCCATCCCAGCAAAATGTCAGCTCTGACCAACTTCTCACTAATTATTGCTTGCCTATGGTGCCTACACTTGTTTGTGCATGCAAAAGCAATTTAGTCTATGTATTCAAATTTTTGATAATTTATCATCTCCCCACCATAATTTGCCATGTTATGATTTGTCTATTCTATAGCTATTAAATATTCTATGATATCATAATAAGCTTTGATATTTCTTTAACAATAATTGTCATATTTTTTCATGTGAGAGATGTACATGTAACAGCTTTATTCCTCCTTCCAAATGTGATTTGATTTCTGAAGGACCGTTGCGTAGATATTACTGTTATATCGAAATGAAAGTACAATCACAAACATGCACATAATAACAACTCAAATCATACAATGTACTTTTTCTTTTAGCCCTAAGACCTGAGTTATTTAGAGATTCACTAATATTAGGAGGAAGTTGGCCTTCTGCTTTAAGCCATTTCCATCTAATGAATGTTTCAGAATGTTTTTCAATATAAACTGTATTGTGTACAATTTTCTCATGTTAAAATCGGTTTAACAATTGATTTAGATCAATATCTATTAAACCAAAGACATTTTGGTTTGTACATTTAAAAATGTTCGAGGAAATGTAACCATTTTATTAAGGACATGATCATTATTAATGAATTTAAATCAATATTTATTTTACCACAGACATCTTGATCATTCTGTAAATTAAAAAAATTTTAATGAAATTTTACCATTGTATTTAAGGACATGTTCATTTCTTTTCTTTTCTTTTTGGATGTGAGATATGGATTGATTTTGAAATAAATATTGCTGCATTTTAATGCAGCCTTGTCTCAAGACTCGCTTTCTGTATTTTGTTTCGTTTTTCTCTTCTATGTACTGTGATCTCATATCGTGAGGAAATCATAATACAACCGTATTATGCACACTAAAATGTCAGCATATATAACTGGAAGTGAAATGATATTCATAGTATTACTTGAATATCATTTAAGTCTGTAGGGGTCTGTAGGACAATAGTATACACCTTTTATTATTTGTATGAACAAGTACAATCCATGTTTGTGTGTGTGGATGTTTCTGCGTAAAAAATTTATTTGCATCTGTTTCAGAGTCCTGAACGTATATATACATATATATATATATATATATATACTCGTATATATAAAAAACAATAATGTGAGACAGACGTGTGGCTAAGTAAATTTTTTTGCTTGTTATTTCTGATGAGCAAGCTGATAATTGAGTTTTACCCAACTGAATGATCATGAATTATGTCTGCCATGCATGTGAGCTGTAAAAGAAAATCTTTATTCATGGGTTATGTACAGTATTCATCATGGCAGCTTTGAAAGAATGAAAGTTAGGTCATTACAGTCATGATTGCGGCATGAATTATCACAAAGAATAGCAAGGCTTGGATGTGTGATTTTTGTTTTTGTTTACAGTATTGGAGAGTGGGAGAAATGGTTAAAGCGTGGCAATGGAAAGAGAAGAGGTGGAGGAGAGCAGTGAGAAGATGAAATGAGAGGAAAAAGAAGAGGCAGGCTGCAATGAAAAAACAACAATTTCATAGGCCCCACCTCTTTCACAATACATGTATAGGTCCCTAACCACTTTTTGCGTGATACAAATTAGATACAAACTGATCAAAGATAATGTGTCCTTAACACGGAGTGGGTTTTTTGATTGTTTGTTTGTTTGTTTGTTTGTTTGTTTGTTTGTTTTACATCAAAGGAACTCTCGTCTGATGCCTGAAGCGTAATTCATGTCAAAAAAACAAAACAAAACAAAACAAACAAACAAAAAATCTGCACAGGAACCTCCCCCTCCCCTACCAGTGTTTCATCATGCATGCCAAAACTAGACCTTGGACGTATTTGTACTACATCTTATGAAATTATGACACAGAATAGTTGCATTCACACAACAATATGCACGAAATCACTCGTTTTACAGATAAATACCACGTAACCATGCATATCGCATAGACGCGCGTGTTATAAGAATAGGATACGTCGGTTCGGAGATCGCACTTTCGGTACGCGCGTTCAGCAAACTGACGTATCACCGCGATACGTCAGTTCGGATGACCGCGCGTACTGAGAGTGCGATCTCCGAACCGTCGTATACCTGTTTTTTGACTCTTCCTGTGCGGAGGCCTTTCTTTTTGTGAACGTAGCATCAGTTTTATTCATACATGATTTTAAATACATATATCATACGAATCGTCTGGAATTTGCCTTTCTTTTCATATAAAAAGATCGGGAATAAAAGCAAGAAATTTCTTTACACTAGACTTCAAAGGACCCCCAAACTTCAAACGCGTTTTTCTCGAAAACGTGTTCTCGCACACCGCTGACAGATACGACGGTTCGGATGGTCGCCGACGAATTATTGATTAAGCATTCATGTACCTGGGAGCGCGAGACTGACGCCTAGTCAACAGGTGGTTCAGGCATGTCCATTGTTCAGGGCCATTGTCAGCACACACTCACATACACATAATTGGTTCCTGTGCAAAGTTCATTTTAGTACAGAGGGTTAAAATTTGACCAAAATCTGAAACCTTACTTCAAAATCAATCTTAGATTTAATGAAACTGATTCATGCTTTCACATCCAAATTACCTCCAACAAAATTGTACTTTATTCAGCTATTACTCGTAACAATTACAGTTTTATCGAATGAATGGTTTTTGCACTATTGATGATCAAAAGTGGGAAATGTTTTTTGAAACACCTAGTACAACGTCCAACTAGATCTTTTTGGTCTAAGCAGGCCTAGAAGTCTATATATGTATGAAAAATATAGCCATACTTACATGTGCATCCACTGCGATTCTCTTTCTGGCTTGTGCAATCATCAGTGTAGATACAGGTCACAGCTTAATACTAGCGCTCATACACGTACACTAGTACTACGTAGGCCTACGTACGCGCAAGCAAGAGTCGAAGCTCTCGGGACTGACAAAAATGCGTCGACTAATTAAAGTGAAATTCGACTCTAGAGAGAGTCGATTTTTTGTCGACTCACAGTTATGTACATGTATTATAGTACATTTGCATGCATGTGTGTGTGTGTGTGCGTGCTGTGTGTGTTTGCATTCAAATTTGTCTGTTCTTGAAGATAATGTTCTTATTTTGTTCTAAATTGAACATGGAATTTGTATCAATACTAGTAGTTAAACGTAGTTCTGAGAATAACTGCGCTAATGTGGCAATGTGCATGTGCTATGTCTATAGTGCAACATAGGTAGCCATCTCTGTCAACCTACCCTGAGACAAACACTCTCCCAGGCCCATCCACAGAACTCTTACATAAGAGTTCTGTGGGCCCATCCCACCTCCATTGAACAAAACTATACAGCCAGCAGGGCACGCACAAACAAGCTCCGCCCACTTGGCCTGTCACTAAAATATTAAAATATTAAATGGATAACGTAGGATGTGCTGTGTGTATGGATAAAGTATACGGATCGATGTGCTGTGTGTATGCATGTATATATTGTGTATGTATTCGACATGCGTGCAGAGCGGTACGGTGAGTGTGCATGCTTACCTGCAGCAGGCCAGGGACGGGGTTCTGCGACATGCCGATTTTTTTGTTCTCCTCTAAATGTAATGAGAATGCCAGAGAAATCTTCTTCGGCTCAGGTGATGTAAACTACGTGTATTTTGTACAAAAGGGACTGAATGTTTTACTTCGACACAGCCGAAATTCGACTCTCGTACTTCGGCTTATCCAAATATTTCTTAGAGAAAATACATAGGGAAAAATCGGGACTTTTTATTTTGCTTCGAGTTAAGTGATTTCGACTCACTCGACGTCGACTTATCCGAGGTTTACTGTACTAGTATCGTACAGCTACACACATACGCGCACCCGTAGGGTTTGCGCTGCGCCAGCACGCAACAACCGGTTCACCAGTCCACCATGTGTACCATATACCACCACCGGTCACCCACGCACGTCGCACGGCCATGCCACTACGTTATCATGGCTACGTAGACCTACCTGTTTTCACCCGAGCTTTGTTCTCGTCTCTGATGAGGATCTCAGCGCATTGCTAATCATGAGTGAAATGCAGCTGCAAATACTAGGAAAGTGATCAAATACAGTATGCTTTAACTTTATAGAGGTAAGCAAACTCTCTAGACCTAGCTATATAGGGTTTAGTTAGACCTTTTTTCAAGACCTAGGCGGTCTACCAGAGATCGAGCCAGTGGCAGTACCAGGCGCGGTGGAGCACCCCAATTATCTCGCAGAAATCCATCGGCAGCCGAGCCTCATTTGCATAAAGTAAACAACATGTACTCGCGTAGTTGAGAAAAAGTAAACAACTTCTCAAGCTAATAACAATTTAAGGAAGCCTATTTTTGGATTAAAATTGAGTTAGTTTGAATTTGAAAACATGTCCGAATATTCACATATAACATATCAAAGGATTTGACAATGATAAAATGTGAAATTTTAGCGAAAATCTGGCGAGCAAAATTACCAAAAATATGCCTCGAAAATCATCCTAAGATTCACGAAGTGTGATTGCGGAACAAAAGCGCCATTCGGACAAAGTACACGGACATTTATTTATCTGCTTGCATTTTAAATGTCATACCGTAATATTCCCGGCCATGGTTGTGTCGGAAAAAACCAGAAGGTGATGTCAAAAATGACACGAACGCTAAGCGTACAGGTCGGTCCCATGTATATATAATCGCGTCACTGTAGCGTTGCATGTCACAGCACACACAACGCATTGCTGCATGCAGCGTGCGCGGCAGCAGCTCAGCAGTCACCGCCGTGCGACACTCGGCCACTGCACTTTTATTTGATTGAATAAATGTAATTTCTTACCTTCTACGAAGGAGATATTTTAACAGAAACAAAAACACGAGAAAGTAGAAGTATGCAGACTGAACTGAGCTGACATGTTAATCTAAAAACTGAGAACTGTGTTCTGAGACAATATAGATCTAAATGCAAAAAACTCTACTCCTGTGTCACATTATATGGCATGTGTGAGGAAGAAGAAAATTTGGCCTAGGGAAGGGGGAGGGGGGAGGAGGAAAAACTATTTGTTCATAAATATGCGATGACACAGAAAATCCAATCTTTATCATTTTTTTTATTTATATGATTATTATTTAAATCATTATTTTTTTTTGATTACCTTCTACTGGGTGGATGGCATAGTTGGACGAAAGCAGATGGGGGGCCAGTTTATGTAAATCTGAATTATTTTCAGCGGCCATGTTCTTTATTGATGTACATGCAGGTAGGCATTAATTTTGTGTGTGTGTGTGTGTTTATCACTATCATGTGTGTGGTACTGTCTTTCTTCCTACGTACATTGTTTTAAAGTGTTTTTATGTATTAAGTACTAGTAATTTTTGCTACAATTATGTGTATGCACCTTCTTCCAACAAATCCTTCCATATTTCCTCTCAGATGTTGTCCACATTTACAAAATCATGTATCATCCTCAGGGCTGCCAACTCTCACTCATTGAGAGTGAGACTCACTCATTTTGGTCCTTTCTCACTCTAAAACTTTATTTCATTTGCATGCATTTCTATTGATCTCACTCATTTTGACTCCGAAATTATAGCACTGGCCTATGGGAGTCTCACTCTCAAGTAGTTTCCAATGTTGGCAGCCCTGCATCCTTCTCACACATTCCAATAGCAACATCACTTTCCTCAATGATTGCCTCTTCCAACTCGGTGCACATCAATCGTACAGAAACGCATAAACAGAAGTATGCATCCCACTGAAGCTACGGTCACAGAAGTCCTTACGAACACTGTAAAAATGACCGACTTGTACAGCCCCAAATGGACAAAAATCTTTGTACGGCATTTGCAGGGATATCTGTGACCGTAGCTTTAATTCCGAGAGAAGTAATATTAGATTCTAGTTCACAAGTTAACAGAGGGATGATCTGCATGATTGAGTGCTTTGATTTCTACTTGAATTTTATTATAATTTAGAGTTTAAATGTTAGTGTTACTTAAATACGGTGTTATTCATTCAGCTTTGCTGGCCATGGTCATTGCTGAATTCATAACTAGGAATAGAAAATTTCATAACAAACACATTCCTGCTTATGATTTTTATGAAGAAGTTAATCGCATGTGCTACCAAAATCGCAAAAACGACGCGCAAAATCACAAGCTTCACACCCGAGCCTCACACATTCACAAACACAATCACAGGCTCCGCTCAGCTTTCTACCAACTGCTAAGGTCCACCGCCCGGGCCGGCCTGGCCGGGCCGAACCTCGAGCTCGGCCTCGACAGAGACGCGCCGCAGAGTCCGATCAAAACCACATCATGTCAGACCGTTACATTGTTATGATTATTTTACTCATTTAAACGAAACATTAAGATGTTTGTAAGAAATACAACATTCAAATATGATTATCACGAATGAAATTTCATCAAACTTCCTACTTACCAAATCACACAGCACGAGAATCCCAGCTGGCAAAATTGACTGCGGCCGCACAGCGTCACATGCAAACCAACAACAACGCACGAAATCCTGAATCTCACGTATCCACGCACGCATCCCCATGTTACGGGAAAAGAAATGACGTCATTTTCAAATGTTTCGCTGACTACAATTTTCTATTCCAAACCCTGTAGAAACAAGTTGATTTCTCAAAAAGTACAGGTTGAATCAAGCGAAAACTTTCACCATACATGGATTGAGGCCTGATGAACTTATGTTGCCAATTTCGGACACATTGGAGCCCGGCCATGGTCCAGTCGTAAAAAAACAGAGAGCATGTTTTGCGAGAGGTGATTTTCAAAAAGCTTTAATATCTCAAGTTCTAGTGCAGCAAATTTCATAATTTTTTCATCAAAAGGAAGATTTTTAAAAACTTAGATAGTGTGGGAAGTTTCAGTTTACTAGCGGCACGCATAGCGGCACAAGGAGAAGGTAAAGATTTGACTTTTTCATGCACTCAGTTTCGGGCAGCCGTGGATGCCCGTTGGAAATTCAAATAGAACGGGGCGATAATGAGATGCAAATTGGGGTGCTCCACCGCGCCTGGTACGTTACGTAGCTAGTTGGCCTAGCCTGACCAGACACTGTGAACAGGGTCTGACATGTGTCAGTGTTTCAACGTTGTAACCGACCGTCACTATTGACGGCAAAATCACATAAAATACCTTTTATTTTGTATGATTTTAAGAGTAATATAATTGCAACACTTACCTACAGCATATTTTCCTGATTGTTGAGTTGAATTCGGCGTTTTGTTGGTATCCAGACCTTATTGTTGAATTTTTCGGAGTATAGATCGTGCGGTGGCATCTTTTCCTTCGAGAGCTTCAAAAAATCAACAAACTACCACGCATGCGCATTCAGAAGTGGTTGCTTTTTTCCTACGCCCGTGCGCCCGTGCGTTTCATGTGTTACGTAAAACTTGTAGTAGATCCGCGCGTGCTGCACCGGCAATGATTTGACCTTTTTGAGTCGGGGTCATCCGACTATCTCCGACTACCTACGTTGTAGTATACGAGAGTGAATGCTATTCATATAACACGCAGATGAGGAGTGAAGCAGTAAGGACGTTTACAGACCTGATTTCAGCCATAGATTTCGGTAAGTCTTAGACGTAATTAAACAAAAAATCGCATACCGGTTATTGAATGATGATCATAGATTACGATAGTTCCTTATATTTTAGTTTTCCACGATTAATAAAGATATTCATGAAGGAAACAGTGAACGATATAAGCGCGATAACAACGTCCGCGAAGGAAAAAGGGGTGCAGCGCTGTCGCGATTCGCGACATCGCTGCGTGTAGTTACTAGTTGGCCTAACGTTAGGCGTAGGCTTTCGCATAGTTCTCGATCTACCTATTTAGGGTTAAAGCATATCTATTTTTGGTCCAAACTCTAGACCACGCCTAAATATTTCGATATCATGTGTTGTATAAAACAAATATTCAATATTTATCATTCGTGCGACGGTACCGAATATTACATGAGCGTGCAAGTTTAACCGTTCTATTCAACTCCGCTTCGCGTCGTTGAATAGAACGGTTAAACTTGCACGCTCATGTAATATTCGGAACCCTCGCACTCATAAACATTGAATAGTGCGCCTCATCTTTCACCGAGTGCGAAATCTCATTCCATTGCACGAGTAAAGACCATACACTATTTGATTTACACAACGTCGTAGTAGATCTTTTTGGTCTAAGTAGGCCTTAAAGTCTATATATGTATGAAAAATATAGCCATACTTACATGTGCATCCACTGCGATTCTCTTTCTGGCTTGTGCAATCATCAGTGTAGATACAGGTCACAGCTTAATACTAGCGCTCATACACGTACACTAGCACTACGTAGGCCTACGTATGCGCATGCATGTACCGCACACTTACACTGCGCTAGCTGCATGCGATCCTCAATATGCAGTACCGTGTCCAGTTCTCGAACCGTCGAATAGAACGAAAAAATCGAACCAAGTTGCACGCAAAAATAGAACCAAAATTGCTGAATGTTGCTGAATTGTTTAATGGAGTACTTATTGAATATCACGTCACCAACAATCCTCCAATCAAATTTCAAGGATCTACTTCGACGTTGTCTGATAACACATAGTTCGCATCATCTGAAGTGGAAACTGGTCTGATTCCATTATGTCCGTAGGGTCGCGTAACAAATGTGATTTTGATGGGGGATGGGGGATTTCGCCTAGGAGTTTAATACGTAACTCATAATCTGCAGTGTTCCTCGGAGAACGGCATAAAGATTAAAAGGGATGGCACGTACAGTATTGGTGGAGATGAGAATTGGGCTTTTAACTTTTTGCGAGACACCATGAAATAGTACGGAGCATATCATTTAAAGAGGAATTCAAAGTTTATTTGATGGAAATCGGGTTTGGAATGACTGAAACATCCTAAAACAAAGTAAACAAAGCGATTGTAATAAAAGGTGGGTCCCACACTGTATTAGAATCGCTCTGTTTTAGATATCTCAGCCATTTCAAAACCAGTTTTTATCCAATAAACGTTGAATTCCTCATGGAATTACATGCTCTTTCATATTTCATGACAGGTTTCTCATTATCTAAAAAAAAAAAAAAAAAAAAAAAAAATGTTAGAAACCTGAAAGTAGTTCTCAACCAAAACTATACGATCCCTTTAATCGATTCAATACCCGGCAAGCCTCGTAATGGATTTCGATATGTTAATATTTCTTGTTTTTATTAGCTTTTAAGTACATCAGTTTCAAGTTCAAGTTCAAGTTAATTTATTTCACTTCCAACAAACAAAAAATTTGAAATACAAAGAAACGCTCATATACACAGACGTCATGAAATCAGTACCACAATGCGATGAACAGAATAAGATTGTAAAAGAGATACAGGTAAATTATCAACAGAGATACAAATAACTGTTACGTCACAGTGGTAAATGCATAAACAATATTGCTGGAAATGGAGGGGACTGCTAAAAAGCAGGACTTGTAGAATGCAGTCCCCTCATAGAGGAAAAAATATAATTGCAAAAAAAAAAAAACAACAACAACAAATTTCCCTAAGCGGTAGCAAAAAAAAAAGACGAGAGTAATACACACATACATGCACATATACGGACGCACATTAACAAACACATGGCGGCTCTCTTGTAAGGAAAGATTGATGAGAGGATAGAAAGATAGTAGTGAAAAAGGTAGTAAATCCGAGGTGGACAAGGGGGGGGGGGGGGGAGAGGAGAGGGAAATGGTGGGTCATAACCAGGGCACTGGAAGCACAGAAGCACGGGCTCGCTGATGAACAAAAAGTAGTGAGATTAACGAAGCAACAACAAATTTGAAAATCAAAAGTAAAAAAAAAGAAGAATGAATTATGCCGCATACGAAGTTTTTAAATGATTCTTTAACTTTAAAGAAAATGTATAGAAACTTAAAGCTTCTTTTATATTATGATCAAGAGAATTCCAGAATTTTGGTCCAGAAAAGGAGAATAACGATTTTGAAAAAAAAACCGTCCTAGTCAAAAGCAAATGATATTCATGGGATTGACGGGTTGGATATGCATGAACAGTTTCATTCTTTAAAAACATGGAATCAAACACAAGGGGGAGAGAATGGTTGGTGAATTTATACATGAATTGTCCTAATTGCAAACGATAAAGGTCATAAATTTTCAAAATATTATTTTCGTGGAATAAATTATTAGTATGACTTCTCCACGATTCGTGACAAATGATACGAAGAGCTTTTTTCTGTAATAATAATATTCTTTCTGTATAAGTAGAAAAAGTGTTTCCCCATGCGAGTATCCCATAATTTAAGTAAGGTAGTATCAAAGTAGAATATAACATAAAAAGTACATTTTGGGGAAGATAAAATGTAACTTTGTTTATAACACCTATATTCCTTGAAATAACACGACATACAGAATCAATATTCGAGCCCCAGGTAAGTTTATTGTGCAGAATGAATCAAACCTAAAAATTTGATGGAAGAAACTTTTTCTATGACCGTGTCTTCCAGGAAAATATTTCTCGGTAAAATTTCCAGCGAATTACTAAACAGCATGCATTTAGTTTTTTTGCAAATTTATTGATAATTTGTTCACTCTTATCCACTGAAGTAACTTCATTACTTCACTATTCAAAATATCAATCAATCGATCAGAATCAGAATCAGATAAAAACACATTAGTATCATCCGCAAACAATAAGAAAGAGAGGATGTTTGAAGAATTCGACATATCGTTATTTGATTTTGATCTTGTTTGCTTATTTTCTTTCTTGTTTCTTTAAACTCTCCATTCTTCATTGTAGGTAGGTATAACCCGAACCGTGTAGAATATTCACGGAAGATTCGTTTTTCGACCGCGATTCCGCTAAAGGCTGTGGGTAGGTTATATGCGCTTTTTCTTTCTTTTTTTTGTAACCGAACCAGAAATCATCTCTATGAATATCCATAAACTAGGTGTTTCAAAAAACATTTTCCACTTTTGATCATTAATAGCTCAATAAATATTCACCCGATAAAACTTTCATTGATATGAGTGATAGCTGAACAGTGTACAATTTTGTTGGAGGTAATTTGAATGTGAAAGCATATATCAGTTTCATTAAATGTAAGATTGATTTTGAAGTAAGGTTTCAGATTTTGGTCTAATTTCAACCCACTGTACAAAAATTGAACTTTGCACAGGAACCAATGATGTGTATGTGAGTGTGTGCTGACAATGGCCCAGAACAATGGACATGCCTGAACCACCTGTTGACTAGGCGTCAGTCTCGCGCTCCCAGCCACATGAATGTTTAATCAATAATTCATGTGGATTGCCCTGGGCACTGCTAGTCTGAATTCATGCACGGTAAAGGGTAAAATGCATGCACATAGAAAAAGTAAGCACATGTTCCCATGTGCTTGCAAACACCTCATTTCATTCCAGCTGGCAATCATTTTCAAATTTTGCTTCACATATCACTAAATTTGGGATATAAATAAGCGTAATAATCTAAAGATCTTCATTTTAATACAACTGTCTACTAACAGTCTGACAAATTTGTCGCTTTTCCGATAAAAAGATATTTTTTGGTAACGAGTTCAACAGCATTTTTCATTGGGGCGATTTGTTTCACAGTAGATTTATTTAAGGCTCCAATATACACAAGTGTATACTTAAATTGATTTTCTTTGCTTCCTGTCACCATGTTTACGACAGAACAGAAGTTTTTCATTGTAAATTCTTTTTTTTTAGAAGTAGGGAGAGCACTGACGCGACTCAACGGCAGTATCCGCAGGCGTTTGACTTTACACAGATACTGCCAGAGGCTGAATAAAGACTAGTTGTGAAGATGGAATTTCTCACGAATAGGTAATGAAGCATTCAAACCCTGGTCATAGTTCAGGACCATTGTCAGGGTGTTAACCTCACACTCCCATACACACCTATTGACCCCTGTGCAAAGTGAAAGTTTTGTACAGAGGGTTGAAAATAGAGCAAAATCTGGAAATTAAGCATTGTTTCATGAAACTGACTTATGCTTTCATATTTTAACCACATTCAACAAAATTGTACACTATTCAGCTATCACTCATATCAATGACACTGTTATCTGATATATAGTTTTTGAATTGTTAAGAATCAAAAGTGGGAAACGTTTTTTTGAAACACCAAGTATGTGTCCACATACAGAAATTGCGCTTGTGTTTGTGTGTGTGTTTGTGTGTGCGCGCGCGTATATGCAGTGAGTTCGTGTACTTTACGTACGAATCGTCTGTTTGTGTACTGTAGCTGTCTGCTACGGTGTATACAAAATAAATTGTCTGTTAGCTGTTTGCATCACGTCATGAACAGAACTCTAGAGCTGAGTTCTGTGGTCGAAATCAACCGTGATCTACACTTGTATAACTGAGGACTGCAGAGCTGCCAACTCTCACTCACTGAGAGTGAGACTCACTCATTTTGGTCCTTTCTCACTCTTAAACTTTATTTCATTTGCATGCATTTCTATTGTTCTCACTCATTTTGACTCCTAAATTATAGCATTGGCCTATGGGAGTCTCACTCTCAACTAGTTTCCAATGTTGGCAGCCCTGGGACTGTGTGAATCAACCTGTAGAAGAGGGCACAAATGACGGTAGGTCTTTCTACCCACTCCCAATACCAAATTCTTTCCTTTTCCCAACAATTCTGAAAATTTATGCATTATTCTCAAAATCATTTTTATTCATTTTTATTTATTCAGCCAGAACTCAAGGTTCATCATTCGTGTAAGGCCGACCGTTTCCACCTTTCTGCACTAACCATCAGCTGTGAAAACATCGACGTTGACGCTTCAATTGCACTCACAGCTACAGCTCTCTAAGTGCAAATACAGCTGCCTGCTGTACAATTTAACCTCATCCCCCTTTATTGTCAGCAAATAAATATTTTCTCTTTAAAAGGTATGAATGATACATGTTCACTTCGCAGTGACCAGTGCTGAGGGTTTCATCTCACAGGTCAACTCAATTGATCTGGTCCTATGAGTTAGTGCTAATGCCACAAAGGGGCCTTCTCAGAGGTCCTGTTTACCTTTGGGAACAGTAATAAAAAAAAATCAAGATATGACATTTAATGCATAATCATATGTAGGTCTGTTGTAGCACAAGACATCCTATTATATAAACTTTTTGCGTTTAAGCCTATAAAATATAAGGAGATATCTGCATTTTTTCTTCAGTAAACCGTAACTGTATATGGTTTAGTCTGGAAACATTTTTGTTTTAACTATTGTCCACATTTTGTATATTAATAATGGTTCATTGGTTTGATTGATTCAAATTTTTACAGGGGTTGTTTCCATCCCTAACTCACATTTTAGAACTATTTTGAAGCACTAATGCTCTGTTTTTGTTTCATCTGCAAATAGTAAATTGTGCCTTTAAAGCTGCGTTTACTCCACGTTCCCGGTGACCACGGCAGCCCCGTTTCAGGCCACCGTGAGCAAAACGGGATGGACTTGCAACAACGCCTTGAGATGGTAATTGCAAACGCGACAGACCGTGATTGCCGTAGAGGCCTTATCAGATTTTTATACTGTCAAAAAAAAAAATCCACGGCAGTCCAAGAGCTAATGAGGAATCTTATATGCAGCGATAAGACGGGAGGAACGTAACAAAACGGGGCGACACCTCATGTCCGTAGCGGGACGCGACTGAAAATATTGATAATCAAGCCTGACCAGACGCGTGTGATTCCCCTGATGAACTCGTGCCAATTCTGTCCATTTGTCGGTGTGATAGCCTCGTCTCCACGGAACTTACGGAACCAAAGACCAGCTGGTCGCGAACAATCTCTCAAATGACGTGCTTTTAGTGCAACATGAACAGGTGGTATCCGTCCTACAGCAGGCAAACCATAAGAGGGAAGTAAAAAAGCTCATAGCAGACCTTTAAGTAGGTCACATCTACATACAAAAGAGAAGGGAATTGTCTCACTCCTATCTTCCAATGACCATCTTGCTGCTATTGTTTGAACCATGACATTGATTGAAATGAACTCCTAACTCCTTCAAAGAAAAGGTACGTAGAAAAGCAATCTAAAATGTCTGAGGAACAACGTAACCCCTCCATCCGTCCCACACACTCAACCTCACCCGGTGGACTACAACGAGGAGATCATAATCACCCCCTCGCCATCTCCAACCGTTTTAGCGTTCTATGCGATCACCTGATGGACAGCCAGTGCACCGCTCCCAATGACACAGAGAACGATGCCCAAATTCTATAGACCGCCAAGCACTCACCTTGACCGCCCACAAATAGGAGGACATCACCACAACGCTGGAAGGAAGCACCTGCGCAGAAACCAGAGTGAGTAATGGCTATCCTCCCCCAAAATCATTCTGGCAACCGTCATTATTAGTGGTCGTAATGAGGATGAAGTCAGTAAGAGGATAGACTACAATGTACCACCAACCTTACAAACATGAGTACATAATTATCAAAGACACTGTTGTGAATAGCTCACCCAGTAGTTCATCAAAATTGTATCACTACTAGCTGGTATTAACCCTGAGAAAGACACCAAACTGCATATATTCTGCTTCGACCCTTGAGAGAGCCCCTAAAGAGACCCATAACATTAGATCTAATTGGACATCCATCTCCTAGGAAGACAACCAATCACTGAAAAAGAAAAATCCTTCATCTACACAAGCAATTAGACCCACAACCACTGTATCTACAAACTCTATTACCTCGGGAAAGGCCCCCAGAACAAATAAGAACAGAGCTTCCTTAGCAGCAGGTCAGACTCTAAGGCAAGCAAGCCCCAAAGCCACCCAAACCAATAACCAGAGCCAAATTTCCAATGAAAGCTCAAACCCTATTTCGGCAGGACAGAGATCCTCAGTAATTGAGCCGAATTTCGTTGTAAATCCTGCAAGAATCATCTCTTCAGGCCAGGATGTTACTGGGAACAGACTGAACGTACCTAGCAATACTTAATACCAGGAACCATCGCGTACCTCACATTCTCTGAGCAGGACCAACACTCCACGTCTTTCAAGTGCAAGACCCGTCTCCTTGCAGAATCTTCCTCAGCCTTCTCCCACCGGCATTCAGCAGGACATACTGACAAGCATGTCACTACACTCAGGGGCTAACACCTCTTCAACGGTCATACTTACACCTAGGAAATCACCCCCCCCCCCCCCCAACACACACACACAAGCTAATCGTACCACCTTACTCCAATACCCTCAGGATTTCACCAGGACAGAGTCTCGGCGCTGACGCACATATCATTATTGGAATCACTCTAGCAGACCACAGCAAGGACTCAACCTCCTCATGCACCCAGCATTCCCAACGGACCAGATGGTCATATTCACCGTCACCAGCAAAACCTTCTAATCAACTCAGATGTTACATGTATCCAGGAACACCGGTAAAATCAGCACGGGATTCAGTCCCTCTCGAACTTGGACACTCAATTCCTCACTTTCTTCAAAACCCACGATGAAGATTCTTACCAAGGCATTCCCAAGATCGGCAGAAGGGAGGACTAGTCACTTTCATTCGCAAAATTCATGGACACAAAAGAACTCAAGTGCGACACTGCTCAAGTCCTTGCCATTTGAACTGAACTGAACTGAATGGAATTACTGAAACGGCACTGGTCTTACTCTCGAGACACAGTGAACAGTTCGAGCACGTACCATCTACCTATATTTACATTTTCACTTCACATCTGTAGATGTACCAAAATACAGACAAGCAATTAGCAAGATACAAAAAGTAATATAAAATTGGTCATGACAAGAAAGTGTGTCAGCTTACGTACATAAAAGACAAATATCTATAACATGTGAAATATGAAGGAACCGCAAAAGCAAAGCTCGTGACTGCAGAGTTCCAGGAAAAAAAAGTTTCAATGTAAATTCGTTTTGCAATGGAGATTTCAAAGAGACATATCTCGACAACTACTCCCAAGTGGCACCTCACTTGACGAAGTCAATGAGTACCACATCTGCTTATCTGCCATATCATTACTCGTCAAGCCTACCGACACATCGTTCTGCTTGAAAATCGTTGCAGGTGACTTTAATGCAGACACCCACCGTGTTCCACTGAGAAAGCGCATAACAGAGATTCTAAAGAGTACCATCATCTCCGAAGACTAGTCTCATAGTTGTGAGATGCTTCTCAGCTGACTACGTCTTCATGTCTGATGGTTGCCGCTCTAGGAAAGCCAACATCGATGGCTTCATCATCCCAAGACGAGATGCAGGGCTGTTTAGTGGCCTTAAAATCCTTCTGGAACACCCGCTTAACACTTCAGACCACCGCCCGGTGCTCTGGTTACTGCACACCTTTCAGCAAACGACTCTGCTGTTTAATATTCAAGGATTTTAATCTCAAGGAGCAGCTAAATCAGTTTGCGTAGCTCAGAGATAAACAATCACTTATGGCCATCGGACTCCAACAAGATTGCAGAGTACAGCAGATGCTGGGATGTTACTAATTGGCAGGGTCAATGTTAGACCAGGGAGGTGTGCACCTCCCTGGTTAGACCCATCGTTAGAGGGTCAAGTGACACTGATATTGGCACGAAAATGTCAGCAGAAGAGCTAGGTTAAAAAGAGATCAACAAGAAGGATTAAGGGGAGCATTCCACACGATTTTCATAATTTAACATCATGAAGTACATAAATCAACAGCTCCATGGATGACTTTGTAAAATTTATTGCGGTTCTTGAGCAGATAAACAATACTTTGAAAAACCTTAAACAAATTACACTGAACAAGGATGATGACATAGGAGGCTCACATATTTCAGAAATGCAGCAGTGTAATAAACCACTTCTCTATCATACCTATGTGCAAAAGGTAGTACAACATGTAGTGGACGGTCCGCTGAATTATGCATATTCATGAGAAAATTCGAAACTTTCTTTGAATCTTATACGTAAATATAAAAATATCAAAACCTATCATTTAAGTCATCCAACTCGTCCCCTTTCAAGTGCTCCTTGTGCTTCAATCTTTCCCTAAGAAAGTTGTTATTCCATCTTCCGGCGCAGTCGTTTACGATGCGGAGGGCGCCCTTCTCGTCCAATCTGAGGAAGATTTTGAACTCATCCGGCATTTCATGCTTGTTGGTCGTGTAGTTGATCTTGGCGTGTTCGTAGTAATGCCTAAACAAGGTGCGATTTGTCGGGTCTTTGTAGAACGGAAAAAACCCGAAGAGCTGGATTCGAGAACAGAAGTGAGTCGCTGCCGCGTAAACCGACACGCCGCTACTTGGAAAGCTCAATTTAAGGACTCTGCACATGAAGAAAGAACATGACATTTAACGGGAATGATTACTTGTATACATATATATGATATATTATATATATATTATATATATATATATATATATATATATATATATATATATTATATATTGTAACGAAATTCGATTTAACCATTCGATTATAATTTGTCATAATCGATTGTGCCGGTAGTATAGAAATGGGCGCATTATCGGAATGTTGGACAAACATTTTAATGTGGTAATGCATCATTATGAGTTTAAATATGTATTATCTAATATGTGGTTACTTGTTTGTCGTGGACAAGTTTGGATTATTTTAATACCAACTCCGGTTTAGACCGATGATACATGCCGAATTATAGTAACCATGTACAAGAGATACTGCTAAAATGTATAATCGTTGTACGAATTTGATAACCACGCCAACATAATAAGTAATTTGAATGAGTACTGCGAATATTTTCTGCATTGCTCAAGGCCGTGCGGAATTGTCTCCTCGTTCCGCGATAGGAGGAGAGGCATGTAAAGTGGCCGTTGTGTGACATAGTCCGCAACAAGTAGCCCGTGTATGATACATTTCCAATGTGTTGTTACTGTTTACCTCTATGAGTAATAAACTGTACATGTGTTCCTGAATTGCTGTCTTCGCTGTGTCTTCTTGAGGGTGCTACCACAATACAACAGTCTGGAGAGTAGTGGTACATGTTCCTGAGCTGGAGCGCCTTTCCTGAGAAGACCAACTAGCAAGCCGTTGGATTTCGGGTATATTGGTAATGTGACTTGTCGCATAGTCCGTGCCCAATCCAAGTCCAGTCGTCGCCGTGGGATTTCGGGTATAATGGTAATGTGACTTGTCGCATAGTCCGTGCCCAATCCAAGTTCCAGTCGTCGCCTGAGGAAGTTGGTAAAGGTGCGATACAGCACTTTACCCCGTGCCATCAACGACACCTGTGCCACCATATGGTTGTAAAAGGTGTTCCACGTTAGCGTGATTGAGTTGGTAACAAAACTTGGTAGCAGAACTTGGTAGCAAGAGTTGGTAGCAAATGTTGGTAGCAGAACTTGGTAGCAAGAGTTGGTAGCAAAAGTTGGTAACAAAACTTGGTAGCAGAACTTGGTAGTAAGAGTTGGTAGTAAAAGTTGGTAACAAAATAAGTGTACCAATCTAACATCCTCTACAAGTGACGCTTGGGAGTGGCCTACTCTAAGTGATGCTGAACTTGGTATTCGTGCCGCTTGTGTTGGTGAGCTGCTTCTGACACAACATAATACATGGTAGCGTACAGACTAGTAGTTTTAATAATTTAAAGGGATCGTTGTAAACTGCGACAAAACGAACCCCGTCTACTCGGCCATCCTGACACGGCTCGCGGAGGCATTTGTACAGACAGTCAAATACACTCTCTTACTTCACGACGAGAAGGCGAGTTCGTCACAATATATATACATCATACATATATCATATATATATATATATATATATATATATATATATATATACAGAGCGTATAAAAAAAAGGTAAATCAACTTTGGAGGGCTGCTATTTCTTAATTGTCAGTTATGAAGAGCACAATGTTGGTTGTAAGAAAAGAGGAACTCCTCTTTCCATTGATACCTAATTGTGTTGACAATTGCCATGCATGACTGAGCACATGAACTTTAAAGACAACAGTGACAAATTGCACTTTTTCCAAGTTTGCGTGTTATTGTGAAGGAACAATGCATGTCTCACTGCATGGATGAGATCTGTCAATGAAAGTTGCCAAATAGGCCAGCCTGTACGAATGCAAGTTTGTGTTTAGGTTTTGTGTTTAGGGTTTGTGTTTAGGTTTTCTCCTAACATGTGGTGGTCCATGGCCTTCAACATGGCCTTTTGTCTGAAAACTTGGTCGCTCCCACAGAGGCCAACCCACACAATCCATTTTTCTCTGTTCATATTCAACACATAGCTCCCAGTGACAAACCATGTCTTGAATGTGAAGAGAGTAAAATGGATAATGGTTTCGCCTTAATGGGAAGGAACAAGTATCGACAGCATGGCCATGTTGAAGGTTATGAACCATAAAACGTTAGAAGAAACCCTAAAACACGAATCTGCAGTTGTGCAGGTTGGCCTGATGAGTTGACAACTTTCATTGACAGATCTCATCCATGCAGTGAGATATGCATTGTTCCTTCACAATAACACGCAAACTTGGATAAAGTGCAATTTGACATTGTTGTCCTTAAAGTCCATGTGCTCGGTCATGCATGACATGTGTCAACATGATTAAGTATCAATGGAAAGAGGAAGAGTTCCTCTTTTCTTACAACTAACATTGTGCTCTTCATAACTGACAATGAAGAAATGGCATCCCTCCAAAGTTGGATTACTTTTTTTTGATACGCTCTGTATATATATGAAGAGTTTGTTCGCAAAATCCATACGTCCGTTTTTAATGAAATTCAATCAATCAACATAGTACTGCTTGTAGCAAAACGCGATGAAACTCGTATGATTTGGTCTAAATTCAGTGTTTTGCTGAAAATCTATAGCCCACTTCTCGTATTATTGCACAGCCGATAAATCCACATCAACCAATCATCACGTCGCATTTGTGTCAGGTAATTTCGAGATGTCTGTCTCTATGCATATTTTGAGAAAATATTTGGACATTTTTTCTTTCAAAAAAGCAAGAAAATTGCCACGCATCGATATCTTTTTTTTTATCCCCCTTGGTTTTTTTATCCTCCTTTTTGGGAGAGCAAAAATAATACTTTTCCCCCTAGCGCACACTGATGAGATATTAGGAATTCGTTTCAATCTCAAAAGTGTACAAAGCCTATCGAAAAGGACTGATCAGGGTTTTGTTGTTTTGTTTTGTTTTTTGCATTCTTGTGATTGCAAGTCAATTATCTGGTGCACACTTCTCGTAATACTTGGAAAATAATTAAATCAAAAAAGTTGTTCCCTCATCTCGGGGTTCTTGAGGGACAAATGATTTGTGTCCATCAACATAATGATAATAATAATACAGGGTACTTATAATGCGCCAGTTCCACATAGGCGCAGTAAAAGAAGTAAGTGAAATACAAAAATCCTTGCACAAACATGCACATGAAAATGAATGACACAATAATGATAATGAAAAAATATACATCATAATATACAATTCTACTGGAAAATGGTCATGAACGAATGAGTCTTGAGGGCAACTTTAAAGTAGTCAACATTCGAAATGTGACGGATTTCCATGGGGGCGGGGCAAATGCCGCTTTACTGCCCGTAGGATCGACGCCCCTGATCATCCCTGTTTAGTCCAGGCGCAGGGACCCAGAAAAAATGACTTCGTTCAACCCACCCCGCAGAAAAGGTTTGACTGCGTAGGGTGGTCGGTTGGACTCTCTGGAACACCCCTAGGTAGTATGTGATTCGAAATTGTGGTATCAATAAAATTTTACAGGCCATTTTAGTTGCGACAAGACCTTATTGTTCGAAATAGAGTCTGCGCACGCCAAGACTACTACACGCACCACTAGCACTGCTACAGGCGCCAGTGCCAGTGGTGCGTGTAGTAGTCTTAGCGCACGCAGACTTTTCCTCAGCAAACAAGGGTTTTTGCCAGCAAACTCACTAGCTGAGGTCAGTGTAGTTTAGTTTCTAGCCGTTTTTATTTCGTGTATATTTTTTCCGAGTTGCAGCAAGCCGAGTGAGGTTGCATACCCAGTGATTGTGACACCAAACCGTTCGGGCGTCGCAATCACTTGGTATGCGCTTTCGCTCGGCTTAGCACAATAAAGTGGGCTTCTACACATGCGCAAGCTGCAACTCGGAGAGATATAAACGAAATAAAAACGACTAGAAACTAGACTGGGGTCGGTTACGGCTGGCACTGAAAATTACAACATAATCACAGTTTTTTGCAGTTATTTCATGAATAATTCGTCAAAACACCGTAAAACCATATATATATATATGTTGCTAGAGATGTCAGCAAAACAATGGGATACATTGTAAGTTAAAATATTATGCATGGTTACCATGGTAACCAGATGTATACAGGTGATTGATAATCCAAAAAATGCCTCCAACTGCTGCAAACTTTGGTATTTTTTGTTCAGTTTTTTTCTGTAGATAGGTGAATTAAAAACAAACATTTCTATTGATTATTGTTCAAAAAAGTTTTTTTCCTGTTGCCATGGCAACCAGTAATATCCAATCAGGATTCAGCTGTCAATACTTAAGAACTAATGCCCATATTTTCAAAAAGCTCAATAAGCATGTCATTCTCCATTGTACCATTTACCGTACTTTTAGCACATATTTGACTTCAAATTACAGGCAAATGTTGTTTCCAGCAATGTATGGACACAAAATTCCCTTCAAAATCTATGTTAATACAGAGAGCAAAGCCGACGATATTCTGATATTAGCTTTTTAGAGTATATATTTACAGAGAAATGGTTATTCGAAACAACCTTGGAAAAGAGCAGAAGAGAGCAATTGATTGTTCTTAAAGGAAATTTAATCAAGAATGCTAATAAATTCCTTTCTAAAGAAAGAATATACACGTACACTGCATTATCCATCAATGGAATTAAAAGCGTACTTTTCGTTGGTAAGCTATATATATTTGGACAACTTGTGGTGATATTTCATAATCAAGTTCAAATTACCAATTCTTTGTTAAATATGAATTCAATTTTTCATTTCTTGTTAAGCCTGTTACTATAGAGCTCACAGTGTGATGGATTGACTTTCAGTACTTCGTTATACATATATGTATATATATATATATACAAGTATTTTAGCTTTATTTTCAACAAGTTTATTTGTGGATCGAGGTATTTGTGAATCAGGGTATTTTAAGGACGTCTCAGGGTTAGACAATTCAGACAATCAGACAACTTTCTGTCTCAAATATACCATTAGCATTTATGTTTGTACCATACCAGCGTGCGATAAAAGTAAAAAAAAAAAAAATATCTCGAGTGTAAATACTTTTTCGTGCTTTTTGTGGACTGTAAGTGCACGAAATTTGAATCATTCTGTTTGTTATAGGCTATATCTAAAGTGTAGATACATTTTTTGTGCTTTTCGTGGACTGTAAGTGCACGAAATTTGATTCATTCTGTCGATATAGGGTATCATTATTTGGACAACTTATGGTGATATTTCATAACCAAGTTCGAATCGTCAGTTCTTTGTTAGATATGAATTTCTTGTTATGCCTGTTACTAGAGCTCACAGTGTGACTGACTTTCAGTACTTTGTTATACATTACAGTACAAGTTTTGTAACTTTTTGTTCAACAATTTTATTTGTGGATCACGGTATTTTAAGGACATTTCGGGCTCAGATAACTTTCTATTTTCCACAGTCATTTATAAGTTTGCCACAACAAAGTAGGATAAAGTGAAAAAAAAAATATCTTGAATCCAGACACGTTTGTTTATTTTGCCTTACGTGCTCATGATCACCCATTGTAGGTCGGGTCTTAACCCTATAAAGCCCAAGGTATTTTGACCCCTTCCAGGCCCAGGGGGGGGGGGGGGGGGGGGGGGGGCGGCACATTGTGCCCCCTACATAACTTCTTTATCATATGATGTATGACCGTCATAATTATTTGGCACATGGGTAGAGCAACTCATGCTCTACATGACCCAACATTTCTCAAGGTTACCCACTGAGGGCATTATTTCCCAAAATTGAAAAATACATAGAAAATATGCTAAAATCATGTTTTTTCTTTCTATTTCTTTATCCCCAGTAAATATGTTGTTATTTTATATTAATCATTTTCATATTTACTACAAAGGAAGAGCAAGTCAACGTTCACTATTTGTTATGGTTGAAATTTCTCAAGGTCAACATGTGGGGGCGTAATTCATTACAATATAAAGAAATATATGAAACCTATTACGTATTGCTTGGAATGGGTGCATATATTTGTATCACATTTCATATTTCCAAAATACTGAAATTTTAAGTTTACAGATTGATATTATGATAAACAAATGATATTCCAGGCAAAGCTTGTGTGAAGATAACACAAAATAAAAAGGTAATCTTTGAAAAATGCTGTATTTTTGATTATTTCTATTATATCTATTGTTTGATGCCTATGTTATATAGAAAATAAAGGAAATAATAAGACGACCATTTCAGGGTAATTATCAACCATAATTACTTCACATTTCTTTCCTTTAGCAAACTATAGCCAAGAAAACCTAATTTCATCCATAATTATATTGTTAACTGAAATTGAAACAGAAAATCATACAAAATCTGACTAACATGGTTGTCAGTTTACGGTTGCCATAGCAAACAGGAATATCGGACATACCTAAATTGTATATCAAAATGTTTGTAATAAGATTTAAGGAAAAGCCACCAAATTTGGTTGAAATCGGGTAAAGGGTTTAGGAGCGGCAAATGAAGATATGGTGGGGGCACAATGTGCCCCCCCCCCCCCTGGGCTTTATAGGGTTAAACTACCCACCTCAACACTACAAAGTTAACCTGGATAAAACGGATAGGACCCCTAAGATTTTCCCTCATTCTCTCCTTAATAGCATTAATTCATTACTGCACGTTTTAATACAAATTTACATGTCATGACTTTTCATTTTATTTTTTTATTTTTAACCCTAGCCTATCAACGAAAAAGTACGCTTTTAATTCCATGATGGATAATGCAGTGTACGTGTATATTCCTTCTTTAGAAAGGAATTTATCTGCATTCTTCAATAAATTTCCTTTAAGAACATGAACAATCAATTGCTCTCTTCTGCTCTTTCCAAGGTTGTTTCAAATAACCAATTCTCTGTAAAATATATACTCTAAAAAAGCTAATATCAGAATATCGTCGGCTTTGCTCTCTGTATTAACATAGATTTGAAGGGAATTTTGTGTCCATACATTGCTGGAAACAACATTTGCCTGTAATTTGAAGTCAAATATGTGTTAAAAGTACGGTAAATGGTACAATTATGGAGAATGACATGCTTATTGAGCTTTTTGAAAATATGGGCATTAGTTCTTAAGTAGTGACAGCTGAATCCTGATTGGATATTACTGGTTGCCATGGCAACAGGAAAAAAACTTTTTTGAACAATAATCAATAGAAATGTTTGTTTTTAATTCACCTATCTACAGAAAAAAACTGAACAAAAGTACCAAAGTTTGCAGCAGTTGGAGGCATTTTTTGGATTATCAATCACCTGTATACATCTGGTTACCATGGTAACCATGCACAATATTTTAACTTACAATGTATCCCATTGTTTTGCTGACATCTCTAGCAACATATATATATATATATATATATGGTTTTACGTGTTTTGAGGAATTATTCATGAATAACTGCAAAAAACTGTGATTATGTTGTAATTTTCAGTGCCAGCCGTAACCGACCCCAGTCTAGTTTCTAGTCGTTTTTATTTCGTTTATATCTCTCCGAGTTGCAGCTTGCGCATGTGTAGAAGCCCACTTTATTGTGCTAAGCCGAGCGAAGGCGCATACCAAGTGATTGCGACGCCCGAACGGTTTGGGGTCACAATCACTGGGTATGCAACCTCACTCGGCTTGCTGCAACTCGGAAAAAATATACACGAAATAAAAACGACTAGAAACTAAACTACACTGACCTCAGCTAGTGAGTTTGCTGGCAAAAAACCCTTGTTTGCCGAGGAAAAGTCTGCGTGCGCTAAGACTACTACACGCACCACTGGCACTGGCGCCTGTAGCAGTGCTAGTGGTGCGTGTAGTAGTCTTGGCGTGCGCAGACTCTATTTCGAACAATAAGGTCTTGTCGCAACTAAAATGGCCTGTAAAATTTTATTGATACCACAATTTCGACTCACATACTACCTGGGAGTGTTCCTGGAGGTCCCATCTACACTCTGTGTGGTCAAACCTTTTCTGCGGGGTGGGGGTTGAACGAACTCCTTAATTAAGGCCCGTACAGGAATTAGCGCCTTGACTAGTTTATGCCCAAAGGTGTATCCTGGCTGAGCAATCATCGTTTGTTCAGTGATTCAGGAAATGGGGGAGGGAGGGGGGGGTGGAGAGTCAATTCTGGCGATTTTATCTTTTTCGTCAGTAATCATTTTGAACAAATAGAGAATCCCGAGTGGTGTGGGTCATAGCATGTATACATTTAGGCCCTATGCTATTTTACGTTTACAACATCTGGTCCATGCTGTAAGTTGATATCATTAATTTTGCGAGCGAGCGCTTGAGAAATTATGCATACAAATCACACATAGAATGCTGTAAAGGGGATGGCTAGGAACTGATCAGTGGGAATGAGTGGGAATGCTGGGGGATGATTGTTCCAATCCTTGAAGGATTAATTCAAGAGTAATGTTTCCAGGTTAGCATGCCTGCACAGTAACGGGGAGATTAAACTGCACATTACTTGAATATGAGACCATTCTGAAGCAAAGAATTTTCACAAAACAATAGATATATAATGTACTATTAAATGAATCCCACAAGGATTGGAACAATCATCCGGGATCCCCCAGCATTCCACTGATTCTATCTGATCAGGTACTAGCCATCCCCCTTAAGCTCTCTGAAGGAGGGAGTAAGAACGTCATGCATTATGCCCAAATTTATACAATCACCATGATCACATTTCTTCTTCCGATTTTTTTTTTTTTAAGGGAGGGGGGGGGGGGGCGCATAGGCCTATCCCCCATCCCACCGGATTACGCCCCTGTGCCGTTACCATTGCAACGCAGTTTCCATACGCATTCGAAACATTTTGTCCGGTTCCCTTTGTGCCAAAGAAGAGCATGAGTGCCGAACTGCATAATCAATTGCTACAGAAAGTACTGTAGTTTGATGCGAATTTTTTGTCCTGCTTTATAATTTTCATGGGATGCGGTTACTATAGCAACACCCTTTCCAACACGTTCAAAAATGGCTTCACCCCGACACAATTTTGCGTACCAAGTTTATTAGCATGTTGCTTGCCAAAAAAAAAAAAAAAAAAAAGAATGATGAGGAACTTCTGCCATCCACAATATTTTTTCGAATTATTGCCATAATTGCGTAATTCAAATCTCAAATCTAAACTTAAAACGTATTTGTTCCTCTCACACTGAGGACTATAACTGCAATCTATAATGTTTGGCACAATAATGTGTCCTTTATCTGGTATGTGTTTGTTTATTGTTTGCCATTTTCTTCCTCTGTTGTCATGTTTGTACATGTGTATCTTTTCTATTTTTTGAAGCACGATGAGCCCGACTGGTGGACCTGTGCACTATACAAGTAACCATCATTATCATTATTATCATAACATGCCGTTTAGGGTATGTAGCCCCATCAACAAAAGTATGCCCTGAATTATGGCCAAAATATGCCGTCACAATGGTAACATAGTTTCCAATACAAAAAAAGAGGACTGTCGACAGCAGGCGCGCCGGAAGCAGTTTTGGATTGGGGGGCAAACATTGGAGGGGGCTCAAGATTAGACCATGCATATGTTACACAATATAATAATAATAAATAATAATAATAATAATAGTGGCTACTTGTATAGCGCACAGGTCGACTTTTCAGTGCTCCAGGCGCTTCAAAATGAAAAGTATATATACACGTACACACACACGTACACACACACACACACATCTATTATTTATGTATATTATATATATACATGTATACATATGTATATATACATATATATATATATACATATATATATACATATATATATATATATATATGATACATATATATATATATATATATATATATATATATATATATATATATATGTAAAGTGGCGTACGGTGGGTCGAAACATGGGGGAACCATAAAGTAATTTTGACGGTCTGTATGCTTGTGCGTGTGGCGTGAGCAATAATGGGACTACAATACATTACAGAATGTGATACATTCAACAACGCAGTCATTGGGAAACATTGTAAGTTATCCTTACATGGATTATGGAATGACGGTGTGAAACGATCGACAAATTATATACTGTCAGCAACATAAGGTGAATGGCATACAATAAAATGCGAGCGAGCGAAGCGAGCGAGCTTGAACATTTGGATATTCTACATTCCAAAACTGGAGTTTTAATTGTAGCTACATATTTCGCTTTGAAATAAATGGGGGCGCATCGGGCGCAACTGCTGGCAATTATTGGCAGCAACATTAGGAGAATGGCATAACGATTCAATGCGAGCGAGCGAAGCGAGCAAGCTTGAAAATTTTGACGTTCTACAGTCCCAAAACTGGGGTTTGTAGCCGTATCTGTCACTTTGGAAATTAATGGGGCGGCGCATCGGGCGCACTGCTGGCAATTACTGGCAGCAACATTAGGAGAATGGCATAACGATTCAATGCGAGCGAGCAAAGCGAGCGAGCTTGAGAATTTTGACATTTTACAGTCCAAAAACTCCCGTTTGTAGCTATATCTTTCGCTTTGGAAATTAAGGGGGGGCATCGGACGCAACTGCTGGCAATTACTGGTAGCAACATTAGGAGGTGGCATAACGATTCAATGCGAGCGAGCGAAGCGAGCGAGCTTGAAAAGTTTGACATTTTACAGTCCCCAAACTCCCGTTTGTAGCTATATTTATCTTTCGCTTTGGAAATTAAGGGGTGGGGCATCGGGCGCAACTACTGGCAATTACTGGCAGCAACATTAGGAGAATGGCATAACGATTCAATGCGAGCGAGCAAAGCGAGCGAGCTTGAGAATTTGACATTTTACAGTCCAAAAACTCCCGTTTGTGGCTATATCTTTCGCTTTGGAAATTAAGGGGGGCATCGGACGCAACTGCTGGCAATTACTGGTAGCAACATTAGGAGAGTGCATAACGATTCAATGCGAGCGAGCGAAGCGAGCGAGTTTGAAAAGTTTGACATTTTACAGTCCCCAAACTCCCGTTTGTAGCTATATTATCTTTCGCTTTGGAAATTAAGGGTGGGGCATCGGGCGCAACTACTGGCAATTACTGTCAGCAACATTAGGAGAAATGGCATAACGATTCAATGCGAGCGAGCGAAGCGAGCGAGCTTGAAAATTTGACATTCTAGAGTCCAACAACTGCCGTCGTAGCTATGTTTTTCGCTTTAGAAATTAAGGGGGGGCCACCGGGCTCAACTGCTGGATGCGAGCGAGCGAAGCGAGCGAGCTTGAAAATTTTGACATTTTACAGTCCAAAAGCTGCCGTTTGTAGCCATATTTTTCCCTTTATTCATATACATACATATTTATTCTATTTTCTTTGTTTATTCATTTATTTTTATTATCATTATTATTATTATTTTTTTTTTGGAGGGGGCTTTTTGGGGGGGCAAAAGTGCGTTTTGCCCCCCCACTTTTTGGATTGGGGGGGGGGGGGGGGCGGCCGCCCCCCTGCCCCCCACTTCCGGCGCCCTGTGGTCGACAGTATCTTGCACATCTCCATCCCAAAATCAATATCAATTGTGTTAACGTTCACGAGCATTGCGATAAAAGAAGAAATTCGATGTGCAAGATTTAAAACGCACCGATTCTATACCGCACACAGTGGACTTATCGCCATTTGACAAAAAAAAAACAAAACAAAACAAAAACAAAAACAAAAACCCAAAGAAAACAAACAAAACAAACAAAAACACCCCCAAAAGAACAAAACAAAACAAAACAAAACAAAACAATACCCCGAGAAGTGACTTCTCGCTTCTTGCCTCAAAACTTATTTTAAAAAATTAATTTTCCTCTCTATGTAGATTTCTGAAAATTAACCCTTCAATCACTACTTTGTAGCTACTTATCGAATAGCGCGCTATTTCGTCATCAGGTTATGAAAATTCAAGATCGAGATTCTGAAAATAGCGCGTCATTTCGAAACAATATAGGCCTATACGGCTGATGTGAAAACGTCTATAATGATTTCAAATATTAATTATCTAGCTAATTTGAAAGATAAGCTCGAGAAAATTTCTCGACCCCTAACTCGGAAATTTCCTAAAAATTGTGATGATTTGCGAACTAGAGTGCCATTTGATAGTATGAATTCGCCTCGAGAAATTATCGTGATTCATCCAATCATGTCTACTGTGTGTGACCCGATCCATCAAGGCCAACCTGCACACAAAATTGAATCCCGTGTAACTTTTTGAAGGCGCACGCTCGACCGATGCTGTTTGCGCATGCTCACCTATCGAATTAGCTCGGGAAAAAGAGGTCGGGCTACTGTGAATAGAAAATGAAATAGTGCTCTAATTACTGACCGCGAAAATAATCTGTAGCTTGGATTTTCATCTGACTGATGTGGAAACGTTTATCTTGCTACTGATATTGTAATTAATGCTTACATTAAATCAGCAATGAAATACACATACAGTAAATTGAAATGATGATAATATTCAGACATATACTTATTTTGTAACAGCGATTTAATTCACATAATTGCACTAATATTCAATTTAGGCCTACAACAGGAAAATGTATGCACTGCGTGGATGTAACGTTAAATAATCTTCATTTCAAAGATTTTTCTTTTCATTTTGTCAACATTAATGAGGAAATAGAAAGGGTTTTGAGACTTTGCCGGAAACCTTGAATATCAAAATAGGGCCTACCTTCAAGGATGTATGAGTTGCATGAGACTGATCGGATTCAGTATCCTCGAAATAACGTAAAACCATTTTGATATTTTTTTTTAAATTTCACCGTTTATTTTTATATTTCTACATTTTATTTCATTTTCACCTCAGTGTCCCATCTATACTCACTTTGAATTTCACTCTTGATCTCTGCCGGGCTGTAGGCGAAACCGAAGTGGAGATTGTAGAAATCGCGCAACATCGCCAGCGCTGTTTTCAGCCGATTGTTGTGGGCCATAGACCCGAAATACCATAGGACGCTGCCGTTCATGCGGCTTAAGCCTTTTAGTAGTCTCGAACATAAGCGTGGTAACCCGTCGAGAGTGATGTTGCCGTAGTTGTCCATACAGTGTGTCAGGTGCCTGTATTGTGCGGTATTCAACGTCATTAAACTGACTTTCGAACCGACGTCGGAAGCGAACTCGCCACCAAACGGCGCCAGATTCATTCGCATTACAAGATCGGAGCTGTCGATAAGGTGGCCGCACTTACTGTTTATTAGCACACCAGAGTTGCCAATGATAGCACATGTATGACAGTTCCACCTTTCCCTCATGTTGGTAGTCTGGTTGAGTTGCGCTATCTTTTGACGGTTAGTCGAGAATCGCATATCCATCGGTGAAATACCGGTTTTGAATAACTGGAGGGTTTGTCTCAACGTCCGACGCTTGGAAAACACCTCTCTAGATAATGGTACGGAACATTAACAACCATTAAGAACAGTCTATAGTCCGGTCAAATTACAAAGAGAAGGCTGAAAATTAGTATTACAAAGAGTATAGTGATAAAACGCGGTAATTCATTGTTTTCAAAATAAATAAGTGTACAATATGATTTCCTAATCAACCATAACGAATCATTGTCTATTGTACATTACATAGACTTGCCTCTGTTTGCCATCAAGATACCCTGCACTGTTACCAGCCAACACAAAATTTCCGTTCGTCTAATCAAATAATACCAACTCTTACAGATGTTTTCAACGTGAACGTTAAAACCTTCCTCATTATCTATTCTACAATAGTTAATACACCTCTTGCTTGTGTTTATTCACTCCTATGTTCTATGAATAATTTGCTATAACGTATCATATCCTGTCCATGTTCAGTTTCCAAAGCTGCACCAGTACCTTTTAAAGTACAATGAGCAACAGTTTCAGACTGAATCTTAATTACTGTTATTGACAATATAACATGCTCTTCAGGTTCTGTCGACATCGTCTTAACTAAAGTTAAATCTGTTCTCGACCAGCTAATAAGATAATGATGTAAAATAACATTTAAAACACTACTAGCACAACGGTAAATTTGATCGAAATCTGATAAATTTGGGGAAATTGGGACATTGTGAAGTTTAAGAAAATAGGTCATGAATAGACAATAGAAATATGTAGCTGAGTGAGTTGATGATGTGTCATTTCCTAACAACTTGCAAGAAAGTTTGTAAGCTACACAGGATCTTTAGTATATAGAAATGTGGATTTTTTAGAGTTAAACACGTTATGCCGCAAAGTTAGGCAAAGAAAGAAAGAAAGAAAGAAAGAAAAGTCATGCCTCCTCGTTGGCCTGGCCCAGTAATCAGACGACGTTACGCCTGCTATGCATTGATTACATACTCGCCTCATTTTTGCTATCTCTTCCTCATTCCCCCAATCGTCGGGACAAAGAGACGCCTCCAAATGCTTTGACAATGTGTGGAAACCTGAAAGATAAACATTTAAGCATGAAAATAAGATGACATTTATGTCACTAATCGAGACACAAAAAAGGACAAATTTCCCAAAACCAAAATGTGGGTTATCTGAATGCAGTCATGATCACGATTATTATAGTAAATTCCTTAAGAAGTGGGCAGTGTGATTCGGAAGGAGCCCTCGGTGCATCAGCATTGAGAAGGGGATTGCAGTCAAAAACACTGTGAAGTAAAGTTCTCTGAAGTACAGTAGCCAACATCCATGTCCTGGAAAGAGGAACAGCATATATGTTAGAATTTCTCATATTATATCTACAATTATATATAACTTAAAATAACCTAATAAACTTTTATGAATCATATGCTTAAAAGATAGATTAATGTTGCTCACTGATAAATGTGAATATCTTGAAACCTCAATAGTTTCCATTGGTATAATATTGTAGTAGTCGTGTGGGCATGATAATCGCTATGATTTATCGGTCGAATAATTTAAGTTTGAAGAAATAATATTCTATTTACATTTGACTTTTTTTTCGTCTTTTATCTTCACTGCACGCATTAAGCTGCTTTCTCCGCCCCCCCCCCCTCTCTCATACACACACACACTCACACACACACACACACACATACTACTTTGTTTCTCTCCTCTCTTTTCCGGCATGACAGCGACTTAGTGTAGGGATTCGTTCAGGGTTTTGTTTCGGATAAGTTAGGTTATAGGTCTTTTTGTCTTAGTTTCTTTGTTTCATCCATTTTCAATGTTTATCAGTCAATCGATCATATAATTTCTTGTATTACGTGTGGGGGGAATGCAGCCTACAAGCTCAGTTTTAGCATTCCTCCCCATTTCCAACATTTTCCTATACCTACAAGTTTTCTGTAAATTTATCCTTTACTTTGTATGATGAAATTTATGCACTGTATTCAATTTTTGTAATATTATATTTATATGTTTTTGTTGGAAATGAAAAATAAATGAATTAATGAATGAATGACATACTAGAATTGGCCCTTATTACCGAACAATAATTCAAATGCGGGAGAACTAATGAAATGTACAATGTAGTTAAAATCTTTTAGGAAAGAATTTCAATCTGGTAAATACTCCAATGTTTTTGGCTAATTTGTTGCAGATAACACGAGTGTGCTCATAACATTTAGATTTATTATCAATCGTAATAAAATAATATATAAATTTAACTTATTTTATCATAATATCTTCAAATTTAATCCGTATACCACATATCTTAATCTGTTTATTGGTAAATATATAGTTTGTCTTTTTTACATTAATCACAAGACTATTACAGTCGAACTAATCAACAAGTTTACTAAATTCCTTGTTGAAATGACTTTTAGGTACATGAAAATTATTATCGGACATTAACACACTCGTGTCATCCGCAAATGATATCGTTTGTAATTCATCAGAAACATTGACTATATCATTGATGTAAAAAAAAAAATGGAGTGGGCCTAAGATGGACCCCTGGGGCACGCCGCATCTTACCGACATCAATTTTGATTCTACAGCTTCAGAAGTCACAAACTGCTTACGATTACTTAAAGAAATTGCAAACCATTTCAATATCACTCAACGAATTTCGTACAAATAAAGCTTATGTAATAAAATATGATTAGTATCGAATGCCTTATATACTTAAATCTAAAAAAACCCTATCATTATATCTCTATTATCCAAAACATTTACAACTTTATGAACAAATTCAATAATAGGCCAACAGTGGCTATTTGTTATTATATTGCACTTATACAAAAATTTTAAAATTCGTGAATATACGCATTTTTCTAAAATTTTTGAAAACAATGGTAATAATAGAAACAGTAACATAATTCGACATCTGTTCTTTATCGCCACCTTTAAAATAGGAATAACTTTCGCAATTTTCATTAGTAAATGATAAGTAGATTATTGCACATATTGGGACAGACAAAATATGAATAACTTTCTGTACCCTAGCTACATCAACATTATCAAAGCCAGGACTCTTATCTTTTAATTAACACACAATATTAATGATCTCTTTAGGAGTGCATGACAAGAAAAAGGCACTTGCTGGGTTTTTATGAACGTATTGCATACATTTGTCGTATCCTACATCATCACATTGTCCTGCCACACTTTCTCCAATATTGGTAAAATATTCATTAAATTCATTAGGCCTGCTAATTGCATATTTCCCTGTAATTTCTCTATCATTGCAATGAAGAATCGTGGGTAGCAAATTTTTTCTTAACTCCAGAACCAATTGAAGGGGTCGGTGCAATATAGTGCTAACCCACACTTTTCTCAAAGTTGAGTTACATGCATTTTCATAATCCTTATCCTTCACTCTAATCTCCGTGAAAATATCATATTTGAATTCAACCGATAAGATGGTAAAAAATGCAAACATTCATGTTTTATTAATGTACAATGTATGTACTTTCCAAAGGTTCAACAGCAATTATCTCAAAATGACTATTGTGTGGGTTGGCACTATATTGCACCGACCCCTTCAATCATGCCATTTAGTACCTTCCATGACTGTGCTTCTAAGATTGTCAGAGGCCTTTTCTAATTCATTTTTAGAATAAAATCTCCGTGCATTATTAATTTCTTGAGTTACATAATTTGGTAATAATTTATCATTTGTCATATCTCTCTCGAGTACATTTTATGAAATATCTTTTATACATAATATACTATTTATAACATAACTTTCTTCACGCCTTATTAAACCATGGCTTATTTCTGAACTTCTTCTCACTAATCTCTTTCAAAGGAAAACACAAATTATAAATGTACTTAAATTTCTTCAATAATTCTAGGGTACATTAACATACCTAGCATTGACTTTCCAATTTACAACATTTACTTCTTTCACACAATTACAAACATTATCATCATTCATTACATACCTATGTGCTGGATCTGAATAATGAAAATCTAGTTCTAAATGAGAAAGAGAAAATACTGGAAAATTATCACTTATATCTGCTAATAATACACCAGTAATCATATTAACTCATTAGTAATTGTGATATCAAGTGAAGAGACTGCACTATTTGTCATGCGAGTTCGACTATGAATAAGTGGGTATGTTTAATCAACCATACTAACATCTAAAAAAAAAATCAGCCAGTTTTTTACAAACAGAAATACTGGATAAGTTAATGTTAACATCTCCTAATAAATAGATTAACTCATTTTCTTTATCTACAATCATTAAAATTTTTCCTCAAAATTTCAGTAAAAGATCGCACACATTGAACTGGTTGGCGATACACAGCACCAACTATGATATTCTTATAATTTTTTTTTTCGTTTCAATGAATATAGACTCAAAACATGGACCAACATTCACCTTTAAATCATATCTACACTAAAATATAATTTGCTCTTTACATAATGCAGCTTCACCACCCCTTCTATTTTCTCTACCATTACGCACAAGATTATACCCATTTATATAAAAATAGAAACACATTTGATTGAAAATTGTACATCAAGAACATTAATGACATGATATAAAAATTCTTATTCATATTTCTACAATTCACATGCAGGCAAGAAAATGATATTTCAGACATAATTCTATTTTTTTTTTTGGTTAAATTCATCAGGAGTATAAAAGGCATGCGAGGGTTCAAAGTCTTCATCATTATTGCCATTTGGAGGAGATAGATATTGAGATACTCCTTTCATATATGATTTCAGAGATGGTAAGAGTGATTTCTTTTTGTCAGGGACCATCACAACACACATACACAATACACACTTAAAATTACGCTCCCTCTCTCTCTCTCTCTCTCTCTCTCTCTCACACACCAAATGATAAATGATTAAGCACAAATATTCAAAAACTTATAAAAGATACTTTAGAGAGAATGAAAGAAAGACAATCTGTTGCACCTGGAGATTTCGATATTTTTTCTTTTTTGATTTTTTTTTGTTGAATGCAAGATAAAAAGTAGTTGTTTTCAGGTTTTACAAGATATCTAGGTCTCTTCTAGGTCACTTTCTTTGTGGAATGTCCGCCTGTAGAGTTCAACACAACATACACTGGCCCGTCCGCCCGTCCATGGTATCTTGCTGTTCGGCGTCTTCATTTGCTGAAATGATTCCCAGAGACATGAGAGAAGAGCTGTTCTTACATCAGTGAAATCCTCGTACAGGTTGATGTCCTTGTTTTTCCCTCTGGCTTCCTTGAGCTTTCTTTTATTGCTGAACAGAAGTTAGCGGTACTCGTAAGACGTGAATTTCACAATAATTGGTCTTGGTTTCTTGGCAGCACCAACAAGAGGCTTTACTTCCACTGCCTCCATTACAGCTGCCTTTATCACAGAAAGAACTTCAGTGTCTTGCACAAGCGGTTTTGTGTTTCGGGTTGCCATCATGGGCAAGAATTTGGCTTGCCATCATGGGCAAGAATTTGACTTATGAGCAAGTCCACCAATCAACCGTATATTAACAATGTTTGTTCTGTGTGGGGTACTGCACACTGTGTGGTCGTTCAAATTGATATCTTAGGCGTCGTTACTTTCATGTTTTCAGTTTGTTATGTGTTAAATGTCATCAGTTACCAGTAGAGTACGTGATGGGGACGGGGGGGGGGGGATCCACAGAATTGTAGAGGGGGAAGTGCTTCGTCTATTTGTCTGCAGTCGCCAACAAATAGCCCGACTCCTCGCTTGATTGCACACAGGCCCCCATCTTGGCGAACCCCGCAAACTACATTCGGTACACAGACGATGACAGGGTACGCAGGCTCGAGTAGTTCTTCCCGCTCCCCGCTTCCAACTCCTAGGGAAATCCCACAGTCACTTCCAAGTAGCGTTTATTATCTTTATACAAATGATTGTGTATGTTGTTTTCGTTGAGTCGACAACGTTTTCATGGTTTTTGTTTCCTCACTTTTAGTAAGGTTATACTGCTCATGCGTGTGGTAGAAAATGATAAATGCCAAAAGTGCAAATTTAGTATAGCATAAATGTAATATCTAAGTCGTAAAGATACAGGAAATATAGAATCGTCATATGATGCAAAGATGTTCTACAGTCACAACTGCCTAATCAGTCAAACAGTTGTCAGTTACCATGGTTATATGGATGGACTGAAAAATTCGATATGCGCAAGTGCATGTGTGCGTTCAATGATCGGGGCTCGAAGCCGCCATCTTTCCGAGTAATCTGGAGTATAACTTGATGATATTCAGTAATCATAGCATGCCTTTTCGCGATTTTACGTGTACTTGAAATCAATTTGAATGGTGTGAGAATATAAATGGTTGAGTACAACAAGTCCCTTGCATTTCATATGGACTATACGACGAACTGGCGATTTCTTGACCAAATATTGTTCGACGAATTGATGGATATGAAGGACAGTCTATCTGGTTGTAAGACGAGATTGAAGTACACAAGAACAGAATAGTTAACTTGTTTTTTCCAAAAAGATTTCATTCCTAAATTCCTAATGTCAAAGAAACTATTTATATTAATAGATTTGTGTTCATGATTAAGGACTAGTGAAGCTACGGCATTGACATCTTAACCTTGATGAAGCCTCAATTAGTCTATAAAGTCGATATTTTATGTCCTAGAAAACATCAGCATTATAGGCCTATATAGTTCCTGTGTGAAATTATCATGGTGATGCAAGTGCTTAAAAATAACAAAGCTGCCATTCCTTTCCTCATATCAATTAAATAAAAACGAATAATTAAGCACATTGCACGATGTAGCAGTAAAATCTGCAATTGAGATATACTGGGCAGAACGCAGTATCCGAAGCGTTACTACAAAGAAACCGATTCTAGAGGTTTTTCACTTGCCATATCGCTGTTCAGGCACGATGTTCTGCTCCGTTACCATGACTGATGAGAAAATACACAAGCTTGTGAGTCCGACAAAGGTGATTAAAATCCATTGCGGTTCCATGGTAATGGATATCCGATGCCTTCGGTAGATGTCCAGAGAAATTCGGAATCCAACTGGTACAACCTTACGGCAGATGATATATACCTCCGATATATCCCTCCACATGATCCCGCCCGAATCTCTGAAGCAGCGAATATATCACACGGAACTGTTACACTCGCTACTTGCCATGCGTGCACGGTCGACTCCTTTTTCAATCATGTGCACCAAGTACAGTATACAGCACATTTTCGGAAATAATATCGGAATTCTTTAAAATGTGTTGCCGAGGGGGACGTGTATAATAGACTCAAACCTCACTTAAACTTCCTGGCTTGTTTTTGTTGCTTTCTTCAAACTATGGACGCGTCATCATCACTGGAATGCTGCCACCGCTGATCATAGTTGGCATATCGCCAGTAATGTATGTGGGGAGGGAAACAAGAGCGCTTTATACACAAAAGCTCACCTGAAAGAGAGACAGACAGACGGACACACACACACAATACAAACAACTCATGTAGTAAATGCTGCGTTTACACCATGTTCCCGGCGGCCATGGCAGACACGTTTCAGACCACCGTCGACAAAACAGAATGGACGCGAGACAATGCATCCGACAGACAAACGTGACAGGCCGTGACTGCCGTGATGGATACCGTGGCAGATTTTTAAAATGTCAAAAAAAAAAAAAAATGCTACGGCAGTTCTGGTGCTAATGAGGAACCTCGTATGCTGTAATAAAATGGGACGAAAGGCACAAGACGCGTATTAGGCTAAAAAATATTAAAGAATTTAAAAAATGGAGGTGGCCCGCAACGGGACGCAACGGAAAAGATTGATAGTCTAGCCTGGTCAGTCGTCTTGAGAAAGGATCTGTGAGAACAAACGCCGTGAAAACAGGGTTCACCGGGACGAGTTTACCGGGGTGAGAACAGACGCCCCGAGAGCAGGGTTAACCGGGGCGATGACTGGACCGAACAAGATTAGAATTCAAAGGGGGCAAAACGGAGCACTTTACGTTTCGGGCAAATGGCGTGGCTGCCGGGAACACGGTGAAAACGCAGCATTAATTGCAGAATACTCGAAAGTAAAAATAGCAGAGTAGTATAAAGCATGGAGGTATGCAATAGGATCTTACTTTCAGGATTTTTAGTTGTCTGAATAAAAGGTTTATGATGAGCTGTAAGCAAAATGTTTAAAATATTGTGTACAATGCTTGATTTGCTGCAGATCAATTATATTTTGTATGACAGCATTTATGTATAGTTGATGTTCTGAATATTGTAAAGCAATAGAGTTATACAATAGTACAAGGATTTTCCTAGGAAACATAATTATTTCGTCTTTCGAAGAAACCAATTGCCTTGGTGATAAGGGTGCCTGGAGTTACGTTTTGGGTTTTTTTTTTTTAAGTGTTCGGACCGAACTATATTTCGATCCAGGATTACGCCTAAATACCCTGTAGACTTTTAAATCTCTCAGTGGAAATATTCATGTTATTATGTGCATTGAGGGAGAATATGCAAGATTTATGAAACAATGACATCAAAAGATATCTTAAAGGAATAATAATAATAAAAACAATAATAATAATGATGATAATAATAATAATGATAATAATAATAATAATAATAATGATAATATAACAATAATAGGAATAATAATGATAATAGTAATAATGATAATGACAATAGGCCTTAATACACAGCCTCTTCATGGTTGCCACTGCTCTACTAGAGGGTCCTGCTATAATTATCACCCTAGCTTTGTCAGGTACCCATTTATGAGTCAATACGTACATAGTGGGTAAAACAATCTTGTCCGAGGACGTAAGCAATGGGTGGGATTGTTTGTTTATTTGTTTTTATTTGTGCATTCAATCAGATGCAATTTAAATACAATTTTCAAAAAGTACAAAGGCAAAGAATAGCAGGTGCAGTGAAATAAATCGATAACAGTACACAAATAGATACACATAGTTGATTGCATTGAGCAATGTAGATATACAGAAACATAAAATAAAATATGCCGTTTATTTCAGTAAACAACAGAGATCATCGAATGCAGGAGACCACCATCGTAAGCGATTAAGCTTGAAATGGATGGAGGCCTCAAGGCAAGCAAGGGGTGGGATTCGAACGCGGGTCCCCCCGCGCCCCTACCCCTAACAACAACAACAACAACAACAACAGAAATAATTTTAATCATAAAATTGCATTTGCCAGTATACTGTATCAATAGTGTATAAGGCTGGTTTGTGCAAACAGAAGAGTGGTCAACAACCCGGGGGGCCTACCGCTCACTAGTATCCCAAATTTACCTTCCACGCAATTCTTACACTATTACTGTTATGAATGTGTATTATGAGATACGGTTTCTTGGGGAATGTGTGCATGTACACATATTGGATTGTACGAAATAGTTGAAAAGTTTCTGTTTGTTAAGTCACAGTACATACGTCATATGAAAGGAAAGATCTCACAAATTCCAGAATTTTCCGCTCAGTGCTAAAAAAAAATCATAATTTATTATTCCATTGGCTACAGATGAAATGTAGTAGAAAATCCTAGAAGCTAATGATGGTACACTGAAATCATGGAAATATGTTAAACCACAAGTCTGTGTAACACAAGCTGCATGTAAGTCAGTACATATACTGACATTCAAATTTTGTAGATTATCTGTTTTTTGAAAGGAGCCAAATTTGTATTATCTACATAAAAAGTTAATACGTGCGAGGAAAGATCTCACAAACTGCAGAATTTCCTACTGACTGCATATTTAGCTACTGCAGAAACCAGGCATAGAACATGCTATAAGGTATACTGATAGAAGACACGCATTCACACACAAAATATGCTGGAAATAATAACATTTAAGCACGACGCTTCAGAGAGAATTTTCTCCCGCAACTGTGCATGTTTTGTACTGATAATGATAATCCTTTTTTTTTTTGTCTTGTGAGTGTGTACGATCATGTGATACATTCGATAAGTGAACACATAAGAGTACATGCTTAATCGATCTCTGAAGGTTATTTTAGGAATGAGGTTATCCACGGAAATCTGGAACTTTTGAAGGATGAGTTAGGATGTGAGGAAATCTCTGGGATCTCTTGGAGATGTTTAGAAAAAAATTCCAGAATAGTTTAAGGACCGTGTAAAGCCACAGGAATTGTCAAATATAGAGTTCCCCCAACACCTTCATTCAGAGAGAATACGTCATCTCTGGCTCTTAAGCCACTGATTGTAGGCGTACTTTAAAAGCCCTACTCTCTCTATAAAAAAAAAATCGAGTGAAAATATTCACTCTTGAAGGAGTGAATACAAACAAGAGAGAATTTTGAGTGAAAATGGTCATTTTCACTCGTTTTAGAGTGACCTCAGGGATCACTCCAAAATCTTCGAGTGATCCCTACGGACACTTGAAAATGAGTCACTCCGATTTAACTCTAAAATCCATTTTACACTTGTGTTTCTTAACTCCGTACTTTCTCTGACCCAGAACTATCGTTAACCAAGTACCATTTTTTTTCAGCTTTTTACACTCGCCAATAAATCCCGTACTAAGCTCTTGTCCTGGGCTAAAGAGAAAACTGTCCTTTTTACACTCGTATTTCTTAGTTCCGTATACTTTCCAAACCACATGAATATTCATGATTACGCTGCGCACTGTACAAGTACACGCACGCACCGGCAGCACTTGATTACCTCGTTTCTGATTGGTCTGTGGGGGTGATCGGACTTCGTCTCCGCCGCTTAGCCCCGGATTATTTCTTCGTTCTGTTTACACTCACTTGCTTGGCACCGCAATTGCGGTACTAACCCTGCTATTTTGCAGGACCAGATAGTACGGGATTATCGGTGGGGCTAAGCCCACTTTGGCAAAAACAAGTGTAAAGGGAAAGTGGGCTGAGGAAAGTCCGGTACCAACGGTGGGGCTAAGGCCCCCTATAGCCCCTTAGCCCCTTAGTACGGGACTAAGCAAAAATTTGCAAGTGTAAAAAGCCCTTATATTCACTCTTTTTTGTATTCACTCCTTCAAGGCTGAATATTTTCACTCGATTTTTGAGAGAGCATTCCCGGCTGACTTGTTAAGTTTTGGGGACAAAATTGGGAGATTTTTTTTTTCCATGTGTTAGATTTATACTGTACCTTGCTGGACAATCGCTTTTGTTAGAATAAGGGCCTAAGTACTGGAATGAACTCCCTACGGAACTTATAAGCTGCACCACTCTAACCTCATTCAAACGAAAAATAAAACAATATCTTTTGAGCAGCTACGGCATACATATTGTATAATACTTGCTGTTCAATATTTTCCCCCTTGTCTATCTTGTCTATGATAGTCCGAAGAAATCCTAGCCATGTACATTCTTATTTTTTGATCAGTCTGCCTGTTGCGCTCTCTTTAGCACGTACTATTACACGCGATTGTTGGAATTCTTGCGCGTGGCAGCTGTCTGTTACCATGGTCACACGGCCTGCATGGTTTAGGACCCCGCTGGAATTTGACTCCTGAGCTCCACTGTCCTTGTGTGTATATTTTATATTCACGACAAAATTCTTATTAGCCCACTTTCCATTTATGTATTTATGCCAAACTGTTACACCGTCATCTATACCTTCACACCCACTTGAATCCTTACAATCTCAGTCGTTGTTCTCCCAATGTCCTTGCTTGTAGTAGGTTATAGTTGCAACATGTCACCTTTCTGTATTTTATTACGTAACACTTATTTGATCTGATCTTTGTTCGTTTTAATCGGATCCCCCAGTTACAGTATGGTCTAAAAAAACATCTGTACTTACACTTCCCCTAATCTGATTTTATCATCGGACCTGCGGCTCTATACAACCTTGCTTGTACGCAGGCCCCATCATATTTTTCGCATTATTATCTCAGTTTAACTCGCATGTATACATACCTTGCGTTTATACCAAGACAAACTTTTGAACATTCTGGTGAAGTTCTATTATAAATAATGTTCTTATAGTGGAGCGGCATAGCCGAACAATTGTGCATTTTGTGATAAAAGCACCAAATTTCGTACACAGGTTGACAATCACGTTCAGATTAAATTAAATATTGGGCCGTCGTAAATAGCGCCCTCAACGTCCATGGCAGCCATTTTTCTAAATGGCTGCCATAAATGCCATATTTTCGTAAAATTTGCTAATTGTAGGAGAAAAAAGTCGATAAGATTTTGGTTACAAATGGGAAATCACATTCAAAATAAATCTAGATATCGGGCCATCGGAAATAGCGCCCTCAACGGCCATGGCAGCTATTTTTCAAAATGGCCGCCATAAATGTCATTTTTTCAAAATATTTGCTAACTTCAGAAGGGAAAGCCAGTACGATATTGCAAACAAGTGGGAAATTACATTCAAAATTAGTTTAAATATTTGGCCATTGTTAATTGCGCCCTCATGTCCATGACAGCCATTTTTCAAAATGACTGTCAATGTGCCACTTCTTCCATGATTTTGCGAATTGCAGAAGGGAAAAGTTAATAAGATTTTGCCCATAAATATTAATTACATTCAAAACAAATCTAGATATTGGGCCATCGGAAATTGCGCCCTCAACGGCCATGGTAGCCATTTTTTCAAAATGGTCGCCATAAATGCCATTTTTTGTTTTAAAAATGCAAATTTCAGAAGGGAAAGCCATTTTTTTTTCTCTCTTTTGCACACATGCGGGAAATTACATGCAGAAATAAATCCAGATATTGGGCAAAGTAAATTGCGCTCTCAATGTCTATGGCAGCCATTTTTTTTTTTTTAAATGGGCACCATAAGTGCCACTTTTTCATTAAAAAAATGCTAATTTCAAAAGGAGAAGTCAATGAAATTTTGCTTATAAGTGCCACTTTTTCATTAAAAAAATGCTAATTTCAAAAGGAGAAGTCAATGAAATTTTGCTTATAAGTGGGAAATGACATTTCAGATAAATCTCGAAATTGGGCCATCGGAAATTGCGCCCTCTTCTTCTTCTTCTTCCGATGAGTACATCCCTCTGATAAGAGCATTGTCGTACTTGGCAGGCAAAAGCGCAGTCACAGAAACACGCAAAATAAGAGTGCATTTTGGGTGCAATTTGGGACAAATAAAAATAAATAACTAAGCTACCGTGCGAGTAAAAATATCTCCCTTCGGCTGTCTTAACAGAGGGTGAGTGGACAGGTGTCAGACGTCTCCGGAATAACTCAAGAGACGGAGCAGCAACCACTGTTGGAGGTAGGGCGTTCCACATGCGGACAACACTTGGGAAGAAGCTGTGTTGGAAAATGATGATTTTACAGTGTTGCTGTCTAAACTGTTGATCATGGCCTCTAGTTGCATGTAGGTCTGGAGTGGGGTACAGGAATGGAGGCCCAGAGGGGGTGGCAACAAGACCATTAGCGATCCTGTACACCATGGTGACTTTGCTATGTGCACGTCGCTCCTGCAGGGTCTGCCATTGAAGTCTTTGTAGCATCTGGGCGACACTACTCTTGTATCTGTAGTCTGCCTTTACGAATGTAGCCGCACGTCGTTGGACCATTTCGATCTGGGAGATGAGGTCCTTGGTGTGAGGATCCCACACCGTGGAGGAATATTCCAGAATGGGACGTACGTAGGTCTTATATGCCAGTTCCTTAATGTTGGCAGAGCATCTCCTCAAATTGCGTCGAAGAGAGCCGAGTGTGCTATTGCTTTTCTTACATGTGGATTGGATATGTGGCTTCCAGCTAAGACTTTGATGAAGGGTAACACCAAGGTACTTAGCCTCATTGACAGTCCGGAGTTCTGTCCCATGGATGGAGTACGGGGATGTTCCAATGATGTTCTTCCTCTTGTTAGATATCCTCAATACTTCGCATTTGTCGGCATTGAAGGACATGAGCCAAGTCTTCTCCCATTCCTGGACACTGGTGAGATCCCTGTGTAATGCATCTACATCCTCATGGGTTTTGATGGATCGATGAAGGAGGGCATCATCTGCATAGAGGCGTATAGATGAGGAAACGCACTCAGGAAGATCGTTAATGAAGACTAGGAACAGGAGGGGTCCAAGAACTGTTCCCTGAGGTACTCCAGATGTCACACTTGTGGTGGTACTCTCAACGGTCATGGCAGGCATTTTTCAAAATGGCCGCCATAAATGCTATATTTTCGAAAAGATTTACTAAAATCAGAAGGGAAAGCCAACGAAATTTTGCAAACAGGTGGAAATTACATTCAAAAGTAAACTTATTGGGCCATTGCACATTGCCCCCTCAATGGCCATTCCAACCATTTTTTTTTTTCAAAATGGCCACCATGATTTTTTTTTTTTTTGTGAAGTGTTGCAGACGTCAATCAGAATTTCCACAATGGAGGAAAATTACATTCAAACTGAATTTCATAATAGGCCATTCAAAAGTGCACAGCCATAGCAGCAAAGTTTCAAAGCAGCTGCCATGGATGCCCCCCTTTTTTTTTGCAAAAAATTGCTGATGTCAGAAGGAAATGTCAATAAGACTTTGCAAACTAGTTGAAAATTATGCTCAAAAATAAATTTAAGTATAAGGTCTTCTTAGAAGGCGCCCTCAAGGGCCATGCTGACCGCCATGGATGTCTGCTTTTTTGTGGAAAGATATGCTAATTTCAGCGAGAAAATCAATGGCATTTATACATAAGTTGAAAATCATATTCAAAAGAAAATGATATACGAGTCATTACAAATGGCACCATCAAAGACCATGGCAGGCAGTTTCCAAATGGCCACTAGATGCTATTTATTTCTTGAAAATATGATAATGCCAGAAGAAGACAAAAACATTTCTTGTGCAAATTGACAAAAGACATTCAAATACATTCACGTTTGAATTTGAATTTGAATTTTGAAATGAAAATATTCAGCCACCATTTAAACATCGTCCTCAACGGTTATGGCAGCTCTTTGTCAAAATGGCTTCCACACACTCCTTTTTTTTATTTGCTTATTCCAGAAGGAGAAAGCAATAGCATACTGCTAAATAGCCATTGCATCTAATGCAATCTGGTGTCCAAAGAAATCAAATTCTTAAAAACGGTTTCATTGATGGGTTAGTTGTAAATTCATGTTTTCAGTTTAGTTCTAATTGCAGTATTTCGCGTGTGACGGCTAACAGTATGGATATCAAAGGTATGTGTTTTTATGGAAGCATGGCAAGTGAATTAACTTTTTTGGTAAATTGAAAGGCCATTTTTTCGTATCTGTCTTAAGAATATTTAGAAAGTTACATTTTAGAATAGATACACGTCATATAGTCCCATATATTCAATGATATGGTGATACTGTTAGAGTTAATACATGGCGCCATTATCCCTGGATATTCATATTACTCTTTTTCGGAAATTTTTCAAGTTTACCACCTAAAAATGCATTCATCATTGGTGAGATATAATCGCTAAGCATTTGCCTTGTTTATTTCAGTTGTTCCTCAAATGATTTCTTTAACACTATATTTCAGATTATATAATGTCTCTGTGAGTATTCTACTGCCTTCTCCTTCGGAAATTAAGCAAATTTTTAAGACAAAAAAAATAAAACAAAAAGAGAGTGTATTGTAGCCATTTTGACAAATAGGTGAAATAGCCATTATGGACAAAGCTTATGATGGCTCAATGTCTAAACTTCTTTGTATGTATTTGTCGACTTGCGCAAAAATGTTTATTGTCTTCTTCCGGCATTAGGACATCTTCATAAAAGGAAAAATGGCATCTATGACAGCCATTTTGGAAAATGGCTGCAATTATTAGTATTTTTTTTTCTTCTTGAAAATTTGCGAAGGAACAATTTCTAGAGTTAATGCGATCTGGATATATTGTTTGATTTTAAACATGATTTTCAATTTGTGTACACATTTTTTTAACTTTTCTTTCTGAAATTACCATTAGGGGTATTTTTTGAAAACAAAATGATCATCACAATGGCAGCCATTTTGGAATATGGCGGTCATGGCCGTTGAGGGCGGTATTATAATAATCTAATACAAATATTTATTTGTGTTGTATGTGTTGTATGAAAGGAGAGAAGGTTAGCACTCCCCTTGATAAGGACGGAACTCGCCTCAGGGCGAAACAACACACAAATGGTTAAGGCATCTAACCAAGTTTTTAAGTTCCTCGGTTCTCCTAGTTATTCTTATAACTAGACATCTTGCTCTACTTTCACCAGCACCTTTTCTCAGTGTTTCATTTTCTCTTTCCTCTGTCTCTCTCTTACACTTTTGTCTGTTTCTACGCTACTTATCTTTTTCTTTTTTCTTTTCTGTTCTGTTCTCCTCTTTCTTCTATTTCTTTTTATTTCTTCCTTCCATACTACCCAACGGTCCTTTTCAGGACCACTAGTATTGATTTACACATTTATTTACAAATCATTTCTCTCGTCTTCTCTCCTTAAGTCTACACGTCAACCTTATTTTAATTTCTCATTTTTGCATTTCTCCCACAGAAACCTTTTCCGGATTTAACTTTCGTCAATTTTCCTCTCCATTTTTTTCTCCTCCACAGCATTTATTTCTAGGATCCACAGTAGCTCACTCTAATTTACGTCTTGAATTTCAATTTGTTCTTCTCTTCTTCTTTTCTTTGTCCCCCCCCCCCCCCTCTCTCTCTCTCTCTCTCTCCCTTCTCTCAACATATTCTCATCTCTCCTCTACTTACCCTTCCTTCGAAGGATTATTCGTCCTTTCTCCACCGATTCCGCTTTCCATAGCCACTGTTCGCCGACTTCGTTTCTTCTCTTGGTTTCATGAATCTTTACTACTCTCCCCTATCTCCATGATTCTCCAACATTCAACTCCTTCCTCTTCCTCTTCCCTTCTATTTCACCTTTCCCCTTCTAACGATGTCCGAACATCTTACTTGATTCTCATACTATTCTTCCTTGCCACTCTCTGTGTTCCCTTCTTTACCGTCTCCACTAGTGCTGCATCACCCCTAAATGTAATATCAACGCTAAATGTAATATCGACCCTAAATGTAATACACCTTAACCCTAAATGTAATAACAACCCTAAATCTAATAAATTTTAACGCTAAATATAATAATCGAGTCAACCCTAAATGTAATACATGTCAATCGTAAATGTAATATCGACCCTAAATGTAATACTTTTTAACCCTAAATGTAATATCGACCCTTAATGTAATACATCTTAACCCTAAATGTAATATCGACCCTAAACGTAATACACCTTAACCCTAAATGTAATACATTTCAACCCTAAATGTAATATCGACCCTAAATGTAATACATCTTAACGCTAAATGTAATATCGACCCTAAATGTAATACATCTGAACGCTAAATGTAATAACAACCCTAAATGTAATACATCTTAACGCTAAACATTCCTAAATGTAATTCATGTCAACTCTATAAATGTGATACATCTTGACGCTTAATGTAATTACGACCCTAAATTTAAAAATCTCATTGTAGAGAGTGTAACCAACGCAGAATATCGGGCAAAAGGTCAGGGGGTATATGAAGGGGATATGACGCAACTTTTTATAGCGCTCTTGAAAGAGCAGCAATAGTTGCTTAGATTTGTTTTTGTTGTTTACCCAGGTAAAGATCACACAGTCTTACTAATTCCTTTGTTTGCTGCAAAGTTAATTAGGTACATTAAACATAGTTTTTTTTATCTATACCTTTATCATACAATCACATAAGCATTTTGTATTCCGATCTTCCTTCAGTGTTCATGTTTGTTTAAAGTTTTGATGAAAAAGAAAAAAAATCTTTGCAAGGAAATTCTGAATATGAATAATATTGCAAGAAAAAAAAAATATAACTGTACTTACTGATAAAAAGGCATGATAGAGCGAGTAGATTGAGAAAATTAGAAATTAGAAAGATTTAGAAAGATTTCGCAATTTTTTTTACTAACCATCATTATCTATGTAACGTTTCAATGACGAAATATCTGTCACACATTGACATGGCAGCAAATCACTCTCCGAAGTATTAGCCTCATGACATTGTTCACTACTCCTGGTAATCACTACTATACTTATAGTGACACAAAACTGGGACAAGTGGTCGTGGATAGGGTACACGAAATAAATTAAAAAATGCCAGTAAAGCAAAAAGAAGTAGATGTTTTTTTTATCATCTTTGAGTCACCATTAGTATATTGACTTTCCTATGATATGTGAATGTATGAGTAAGGCAAACTGACTTTACTTTTGCCCATTTTTTTTCTTTTTCAACAAAACTCTAAGCAATAATGAACACTGAATAAAGACTGCAATACAAAATGTTTGTGATTGTAATAGATTTAAGAACTATGTCACATGGACCTAATTAACTTTGCAGCAAACAATGGATGTAATAAAATGTGTGATTTTTACATGGGTAAACAACAAAAACAGGTCTAAGCAACTGCTGTCGTTCTTTTAAGAGTGTGAGAGAAAGTTGCGTCATATCTCTTTTGTATACCCCCTGACCTTTTGCCCGATATTCTGCGTTGCGTACCCTCTATGATCAGGTGTATTACATATAAGGTCGTGATTACATTAAGCGTTGAATATATGTGACCCTGCACCTCAAAACAAACAAAAAGTCGCCAAACATGAATTTTTAGTTAAGACCATATTCTGAAAGAGCAGACTTTAAGCTTTCAAATGATGTATAACTCAAATCAAATGTACTCTCCTAACCTATCTAAATATTGGAAAGAAAGCACAAACTCAGGAAAAGTGGGAACTGAGAAAAGAGGATCTGAAGTACAGTGTCGATTCAAGCGCTTAATCTTTAACAAACCGTGCTGGCTGTGCGATGAATGGGACAAAAAACAGGAAGTAAACCACCAGAGTAAAAACAACGAAGAAATTATCAGATTAAAGTGAAATTAAGTATGCCTCATTAACACATTCTGTCCATAATTAATGCCAACTTTCGAAGCAGTAGCACTATCCTTTCAAAAAGTAATTAGAGTTAAAAGTGAAGAGTGTGGACAAGGTTTTTCAGAAATGAAAAAGGGATTCTAAAGACACACCTAATCACGCTATTCTACCAAAAATGTTCGAGATTAACTGCTAAAAAACACACTTTCCTGCCCGTTTTATGATACCAAATATTAGGATGATGTGAAAGAAGACCCGCTCTTTCAGAAAATATGAAAAAGTCAAGTTCGGCTAGATTGACCCATTTCACATATTTTCAGTCCTCACCCAAAATCAGTGTGTACGACTTTATGTTCGTTTTGAGGTGCACGGTCACATATTATATTTGATAGGCTTGACATGAATTACATTTAGGATTGTTATTACATTTAGCGTTAAAATGTATTACATTTAGGGTTGTTATTACATTTAGTGTTAAGATGTATTACATTTAGGGTCGATATTACATTTAGGGTTGAAATGTATTACATTTTGGGTTGTTATTACATTTAGGGTTGAGGTGTATTACATTTAGGGGCGATATTACATTTAGGGTTAAGATGTATTACATTTAGGGTCGATATTACATTTAGGGTTAAAAAGTATTACATTTAGGGTCGATATTACATTTAGGGTTGACATGTATTACATTTAGGGTTGTCTCCAGTTATTACATTTAGGGTTAAAATGTATTACATTTAGGGTTGACTCGATTATTACATTTAGCGTTAAAATGTATTACATTTAGGGTTGTTATTACATTTAGGGTTAAGGTGTATTACATTTAGGGTCGATATTACATTTAGCGTTTATATTACATTTAGGGGTGATACAAGTGCAACTTCAACTTCTAGCCCATTACTGTCCCCCACTCTCCACTTTTTGCCCTCTTCACAACCCCCATATGTCGCTTCCCTCTTCATTTCTCCTCTTTCTAGGCTCTTCTGCCAAACAACGATCCGGTTACGGACTACATACACATGGTGTCACCGCAAATCTTTCTCCTTCAAATATTTATTTCAAACACAATTTTCAAATTGTGTGCAAAATCTTGACTTGTATAATTTTCGTATCAATATACTTTATTGTGATATATGTGAGAAATATGAAAATATAAAAATCTGAATAGAAATGAAATGAAATGAAAATAACAGATGCACCTTGATTGGACACAGTGGTCGCAAGAGTAATCGATTCTACACGAATCACCGTGGACTTTGCCCACTGATATTTGCATGGGTCAATCATCTTGGAAATATAATATGGAACTCACTATCCAGCGGGCATCGAAACCACATTCAAACTTTGATAACGGTGTGAAAATATCAATATTTGTAAAGCAACGTGAGAGGCTTCACGTTGTAATTTATGTGCGGAGCGGGGCATTGAGGAAAACGATGTTATTTGAGGCTTTAGTGGAGGCCAGTGAGGACGTGTTGCACGTGGAGACATCGTGCACCTACACTGACTACGCATGTGTGAATGATCGTGTGCATGCCCTATTCATGCCTCTGGGCATATTGTGAAGATGAGAGCCTCATACATCATGTACATATAACACTTGCATATCCTATGTTAATGTTGATATAATGCCATTTAAACACACTCACACACAAACACACACAACAAATATTAAAATTTAGAAAGTATGGGCTTCCATTTGGAACCCCCGCCCCCCCCCCCCCCCCCTCCTAAGGCTCTTCCGGTGATCTACCATGAGGAGTCACAAATCTGCATTGGAGTTGAAGAACAAAAATGTTGTAACTTTACCAGTCAGGGAGACAGCCGATTTTTAGGGAATGGAGATATTCGCGAATAATCGGGAAAGTTGGACTTAATGAATTATTCATGACCTTTCCGCAGTCTCTGGCCGGAGCTCGACGCGTACAAAGTCAATGGCTATCACTGCATCTTTAAAAATTCACCTTAAAAAATCCTCATTTAATGTTGATATTGAAATTTCACCCAATGAAAGATGAATAAATAAAGTTTATCTCCTCCAAAAATCAATATTCACATATAGTGAGGAAAATTTGTAATTGAAGGATGAAAACGCGAATCCAAAGTGTATTTTTTGAATCTCCGTGTCATAGTTTCTTTCAAGGCGTTCTTATTTTGCAGCGATTATTCAACGAAACACAGGGACGGACTGTGTGTGTGTGTCTGCAACGCGCTATGCATGAATCGCGTTAACACAGTGCACGCACGTACCGTGCGTACGTGAGCGCTGTTACCGCTGAGCTTCAACGTCTATGGGAATTGTGGTAGCCTGTCATGTTTTTGCCGATATTTCTATCAACAATTCAGTTATTTTTTCGTCAAATGATCAAGAGTTGGTGAGAACTGGTATTGTACTTAGATAGTCCGGTCCCCTAAACTCCTGGTTTGCCCGTATTTCTGTGGAATGTCCGAATGAAAAGAGCAAGAGACGGAAGGCACCGCCACCGTAGGTGTTCTAATAGGTTGCATGACGCTGGAGCTCTCGCACAGCCGTCGAACGTCAACTGCGGACCGCCGGAGCTCCGGGGTTCTTTCTTTTGCTACATGACCATCAGTGTCCTCATACTTTCTTACTCTCTTGCGATCATGCTCACTGGGTTAAAAGTTACAAGCCTCATGCAACCAAAAGGTTACCTCATCTAGATCATCGCAACATCACACGTACACTATCACGGTAATGAACCAGGGAACTATATTGCGACATCCACCCTCACTTTGTCTCTAGAAATGTTTGATCAACACGTCACAATCACATATGCTTTTAACTAAAATAGTTGAAATTGAAATAGAGTTAATAGATGATACCTCTCACTATTAGTCTTGTCTTGTGAAGGTTTTTGTTGTTCTTCAAACTTGCATGTCTCTTCCTCGTGCTCTAACTTCGATCAAAACATAGGTCTGCACGACCATGCTCTGCCTTCCAACAACACAATGTCGATGTGCATGGTCAATTCACTTGCTGTTTTGTTTTTTCTGCCATGGGGGTCGCGAAAGGTGAGTGATTGGGGATTTTGCTTATCAGCATCATCACTGATCACGGGTACGCAGCAACAGAACGATGGAGGAGAGAGGGGGAGAGAGAGGAGCGCTAAAAATAGCTACACACAACGATCCGTCCTCCAACTCGATGCGGATGACCCTCCGTGTGTGTACGCTCGCGTGTGTGTACATGTTATGTGTTTCTCTCTCTCCCTCTCGGTGAATTATTCTCATAGCGACTGGAAAAAGAACATCTGTAACGGTTCGCTCTGACCATATCGCGTCGCTCCGTTACGTAATATCTGCTCGCGGTTCAATGTTCCCTCTTTGGGGGGATTTCAATCTTCCCTCAAAATAGGTAGTCTCCCTGACTGTAAGGTACACGTGATTTTCTAGAAGAATTGCAAAGATACCGGATTTTACAGGAAGCAAAGAGCCAATCGGGGTCCAAAGGAAATGCTTGGAATGGGCGAATATGCTAGAAAGCAATGCTTGTAGGGTACCCTCCACAACACGCAAACACACACGTTTCATTTCATTTCATATTATTTCATTTATTTTCATATCCACACAATAAGAATTTATTGTTGCGTAGGACATTAACAATTTCTACAAGGTTCGACTGTCACAAAGCAAATACAAACAATAGTGTAACAAAAGTATGATACATACACACATGTAACTACAAACATGTATGAACCTACGTATTATTTGAATAATATGATCTTCATGAAATCACTTCATTGAACAGCACTAGCTTTAGTAACGAAATGGAGGGAACTTGCATAAGAAGCAAAGTTTGTAAAATTACCAGTTTCCAGAGTACAAAAAGGGGGGAAAGTTTATGCACATGTGCGTATAGATTCGAATAAACGAGTGGGCATTCCGATTCAGAAGAGATGAGAGGAAGAGTTGCAAGTAAAGCAATGGGACCACATGACACACACAGATACACACACACATTCAAACAAACACAAGCTGATACAGGAACATCCATACAAAGCCGAACAAACTAAACAACAAACGGTCATGAGACGAGGAAGCTAGCGAGCATACAGCATGTCAGTAGAGCCTATAGCTTGTGTAATGAGATCCGCATATGAGAATTGGAAACAAACACTGATTTGAGAGGACGGTTGTCTGTTGTATCATATTTCAGTAACGACCGAATATTTTCTTTTTTTAATTTGATTTTAAATGTGCCAATACTGAGTGAATTTTTCATTTCAGTAGGAAGGGAGTTCTACATTTTGGGTCCTCGATAAACAAAAGCATTTTGGGCAAAAAATGTTTGCTTTAAAGGTATATGGATACAGCTAGATTGTCTCGTAGGATACTTATGTACGGAGTTATTAAGAACAAACATTGAATCAAAAACTGATGGAATATCATTGTTATGGAGCTTGCACATGAATTGACCAAGTTTTATCTTATATACATAATACAACAAATGATACAATTAATTTATGTATTGTTATACCTAAAAAACAAATATGTAACATACAAAGACAAGGAAACGCAACTTACCTGAAATAAACACTTTAGACGCTGTCATGCAGTGAAGAATGAAGAGAGAGAGAGAGACGAAATACTTGATGTTTAGATAAAAAGCTATGAGAGAGCTTTAACAAGACAAAAATCAATATATGCTCGGAGCTTCTGGACCATTGTTTTATTTTGAATAAAAACAAAATTAATGTTCCGATTCTTTGGTAAGAAATCAACAAAGTTTTGTGTTTCATAGTTTACAATTACTTACAATTACAATCACTTTGATGACATGATTGACGAATTGAATTCAAATGAACTTATACGTGACCTCCCTCCCTCCCTCCCTCCACACACACACACTCACACACACATTTTCTGCTATGATTTTTTTTTTACGCAGATTTCTTTTTTGCTGATATTCAATATTTTTGTTTTCACGTCCTGCGCACAATATGAGACCCTATTTTTGAAAATATAGGGGATGCTTGCCGAGATTTAAAGCACATGTTAGTGACCAATCTCGCCGAAAATGGCAGTTTCTAATGACTTGTTAATTTGTGTAGCTATTCATGTATGTATATAAAACAGACCCTAAACGCCTCAAAAAGGTTTCCGAAGAGTTCACAACAGATTTTCTCAAAAGTAATCCACAGAAAAAGACCATGGAGGCAAACTGGAACAACATCAGCACTTTTCTAAACAAATGTCTCACAGAGCTTGTGCCATCAAAGATGACTAAGGTAAGAAGACACATACCTTGGATAACACCCTGTATCAAACGTGAGATGTGCACGAGAGACAGACTATGTTTTCAGAAAGCACGTCATCAATCTACCACTGCTGCTTGGGAAACTTTAGCAGACGCTTCCGTAATCAGGTTACTAAATTGGTTCACACTCAGACTATGGGTGCGTTTATCAACTCCTTTTCTCGGCAGAAACAGGTCATCCAAACAGCTTTCAAGGAATTTTTACGAGTTGATAAACGCAAAGCTGTTTTGATAGCCCTTTAGGAAAGCCTTTTACGAAAGGGTGCGTTTATCAACTCTCCTTTCTCGGCAGAAACAGGTTATCCAAACAGCTTTCAAGGAATTTTCACGAGTTGATAAACGCAAAGCTGTTTTGAAAGCCCTTTAGGAAAGCCTTTTCGAAAGCCCGAAATTTGTGACGATCCAAACAGGTTTCCTAAACAGGTTATCAGAAACCTGTTTGTAAAAGCCTTTCGAAGTTGATAAACGCAAAGCTATTTTGAAAGCCCTTTAGGTCGCTCTATACTGCGGTTGCGCAACCATGCGTTTCCAGTTTCTGAAAAGACGCGCGCCACGTAAAGTGCACACGAGTACGTGTACACAGGTGTATACATACAGCTGTGTGTAATGCACGCATATGCTTGGAACAAGATGTTTCTCTCACCAACAAGGTTTGAGAAATAAAGTAACAACAGTCTCATTCCCTTTGATCCCATGTCTCATGCCGCTACTCAGAAATATTTGAAGTATGTGCTAAACTGGAGCTGCCTCACAGATAGGAAGACAATTGATTCATGTGGCATTGTATCATGACTCCTCACTCTCAAAGGAAGATATGTCTTTATGATGGTAATTGCTTTTCGCCGTCTCTTCTTAGAAAACAAGCGGCACGTTAATAGTACAGGCAGTCAGGGCTTTGGAAAGGGCTCTCGAAAGGGCTATGGAAAGGGCTATGGAAAGGGCCATCGAAAGTTGATAAACGCAGCCGACGAAAACAAGCGGCATATTAATAGTACAGGGAGTGGACAGGGCTTTCGAAAGGGCTATGGAAAGGGCTATCGAAAGGGCTATCGAAAGGGCTTTCGAAAGTCGTTTAAACTGGGGAAAGTTGATAAACGCAGCCTAAGTCAATTCAGTCATTGGCGCGAGCCTAACTGAAAATCCAAAACGATTCTGATCCTACATCAGAGTGATCGTATAGTCTTGGTTGAAACCTTATTTCAGGTTTCTAACATTTTTGGTGAAAATGAGAATCCTCTTATGAAATGTGTGGCGCTCCGACAAAATGAGTCATAAGTCGCACGGGGAGTTTTCCCGTAATGAGCCGAAAATGAAGGGGAAGCACTACTCGGGTCGAAATTTTTTTATGACGGATTTTGATTCCTTTATGTTTTATCTGTTTGTACAGAAAATTTCAGCGTGTGAAAATGAGTACAAGTGTCCCAAATCACCGTTTTTCTGAGACAATTTTTTTCGGTTACATTTTTTTCGAACGCTCGCCTTTGCGTTACGTTTCGCACCTATTGTTCTTGCCAGATCGAGACTCCGCCTCCGTTGCTTAGGGTGTATGCTAATGAGGCATTGCTCTTGACCCCTTTGAAGACAAAACAAAGCATGGTGCGCGCGGCGGCGTCGGCGGCCAAGCGGCGAGGGCTATAGAATTACGCAATAATAGTGAGCTGACCAAGGCTATTGATTGCATGACCAGCGAGTTTCGTTTGATACATGCACTCCATTTCAATGAGTGGTGATTGACATGACGCACAAATCGCACTGAAAAAAATAATTCCAACGAACGATCACGCAAAATTTATGATACTTTATCTATGCTATGAGCTAATACAATGATCACACATCGAACTCGAAACCTTTTTATGCGTGTGTGTACTTTTACAACGGTTATTAATTGGCCTCATTAATGAATTTGTTCAAATAATCATAACTTTCGTTCCCTGGTATGTGACTTGCTGTTTAAAGTTCATCTCTTGAGATATAGTAGGGCCTAAGTTGTCAATTATTCTCGTTTTTATAAAGTCGACAATTTGTGTGATAATTCGCCAAATGTATGTAATGCGTACTATTATTTCCCTGGTTAATGAAACTTATTGCCTTATTACTTATGATGGTTTGGGCCGTGACGGCATGGAGAGAAATCGGAAGACAAACATTATTAATGCCCAGATAGCTCGTGTTCCCTTTGGAGGATATTCTGACTCTAGTCATCTGTGTATTTTTTTAGAAGTAGGACCTATTTGAGAAAGGGACAGAAAGCTGTGTCGCTACTCAAAAGTGTGCTTCTTCATTTTGTTTTGTTTTTTAATCAGAATGTTTGTAATAATAGCTGTTTGCCGTGTATTGCGTGTAGCTGACATGTGAGAGGTCAAGTCTGCAAAGAATTGGGTTGGCTAACAGCTTTGCCAAGTAGCAGCGCTAATTGCCCATTGAATTGCGTATTCTGAGGAATTTCGAATGAAAGAACTTGGACGGCAATGTTCACGCCTTGTATCCGAGTAAACCCCGCATCAACGAAGCCTTAAACAATGAAAGGTAAACTTCCTGCTTTCAAGGGGTGGATAATCACGCAGCCAGTATTCTTTCTTCGCCATTGATAGCAGAATCAATGACGGAATGGAGTAACAGTGTTGGAGGATCGGCATTATGTCTGCTAATTTGTAAAGGAATTTTTCAGTCTCCTTTTGTGTTCAGAACCACAGTCAGTGACGCTAACTTACTCTATCTCCTACAAGCTATCGTTACCATCTTAAAACGTGAATTTTATGAAAGGCTAAAAGTGATCACGGAATCAGTTCTTCCGCGTGACACATGCAGGCTTTTATAATAGCATACCAAGCTTAAATCGTTTACCTGTATAAAGGGCGGGGATACACACTTATCGCAATCATCCGGATTTGAGAGTGATACACTCTACTACTTTTCTTCATCTTTCCCCCGACAAAGACCATGGTAATTCAAAACAAACAAACAAACAAACAAACAAGCAGTTGATTTATATCAGAACGTAGAGATTTTTTGTTTCATGTGTAGGTCATCTCTTGATGTATAGTAGGCATTTGTTGTCGTTTTTACAGCGTTTCCTAATAAATGCCTATAGCGAAAACCCAACAAAACTTCTATCAAGGAGGGAAGGGAACTTAAATCTAAATATCACATAGTTTACAGAAATCAGACATGTAAATAAGGCAATCATATACATCCGCACGGCCGATTGTAATCTCTTACTTTGATTATCAAACATGATCGCCTGCATTTACGTGCTTTTTTCTAATTTCTTGAACTTTGCCTCATTTTCTCTCTTTTTTTTTAAACAATTGCTCGAAACATTTAAAAATCGTAACACAGTCTGCTATCCCACAACATAATATTCCATTTGATTTGTCACTTATTGTTGGTCGGGTGACGCCAAATGTTGGAATCTCGAGCGATGATACACGGCATTTTGTTTGTTGGTTTTCGTCTCATCGCTCAAAAGAATTTTGACTACGATTACAAGACATAACTGATGGTTTACAGAAGTGATCATCAATTCAGTAAGGATTAGTCAAGTCATGAATTCACTTTACCCATCATGACTGTCTAATCGAACTACGACATTGTTTGGGTAACCGCGCCTTTTTATTCTCATAGTTCAAACTATTTCTTGACATAATCAAAACAAATAATTCTTTATTAAATTTCTCAAAATACTCAATAGACGGTCTAAGTCAAAACTTTCTACAAAGATTGCCTATACGGCAATCTTTACTAGCCTAAACAAGTTTTCTAGAGCTATCAGTTCCCCCTATGACAATGACTTCGATCGCGTTTTGAACTTGTATCGAACTACTTTCAAAACAGCTATTACCTTTGTAGTTCGATTAATAAACCAGTCTTTTGAATTCATAACCAACATTCGTAATCGTAACAATACAGCAACATAATACTGCATGTCAATAAAAGTTGGAAAATGTAAATGCTATAATATAGGTTTTCCCGGCCAATTTCGCACTTTTGTCAGTCCATTTCCTAATTGCTGCATTCAATTTAGCGAAATTTAGCGTAGATGACATGTTCGGTAGTTCAATTTTATGATCTCTTCATTCAAATTCATTTTGGAGCATTCAAATTACCTTTAGCCTCATTCTAATTAACACTTTTTCAATTGAAATTCGTAAAACAAGCACCATTTCGTTATTCGTTCATTCAATTTAGAATGATATGGTCACGTGATCACGGACATGCCGCACTCGTTCATTCAAATTCATTTTTGGGCATCCAATTTAACATCTTTTGCAGTCAATTTAGCACGCATGTTTATGCTTTGGTTCTTTCTTTCTTTCTTTTTTGTCAACGCAGATATTGTTTTGCAAGCGTCATTACATTTCATATTTTCGTACTTATTTTAGAGATTTTGGCAACTGGTTTTTTTTTTCTTCAATGTGCTTAGTGATTCTTCCAGTCCGAAGATATAGTGCATCGTGTGGCCACAACTTATCTGGCCGTTGAGTGCTTTATTGCGAGTGTGTCGGCCAGTTCTAGGAAGTCAAGGTTATGATCATCAAATGTTCCTATAATTCTTTTTCTGTCTTCTTGAGAAATACGTCTGTATCTAACTTGTGCTGTCATGACTGTAAGAAGATGAAGTTAATCTGTAGTATTGGTACATGTAGGCCTAAAATGACATGTATGAAAGAAAAGAGGCGTTACAGAACAACAAACTCGAGTTATATATGGTAAGAAATATGATACTTTTACTGCTTAACAGTGCGTGGATGAAACAAAAAGTCACATAGAAATACGTGTTTAAATGTTATCACCTTTTCAAAAGAGAAATAACATGACGTTAATTTGAATGAACATGTTAGGAATTTGACTGCCCATACGCGAAATTGAATGACTGAAATACCCCTTTCGGCCAGTGTTGGCGAATTTGAATGACTGAAGAGCACATGCCAATTTGAATGCTCGTTTTACGAATTCGAAAGGCACATGTGCAAATTTCATCGATCGAAATGCTAAATTGAACGACCAACTTGCAATTTCGAATGACAGAATGTGCAGTGACGACGATTTTCGCTAAATTGAATGAACCTTTTATCAAATGGACTGACAAAAGTGCGAAATTGGCCGGGAAAACCTATAGTAGCGCAAAAAAAAAAAAAAATTAGTAACGATTATCTTCATACATTCTAATTCCTAGTGATGTCGCTACGAAAATGACACATGGTTTGGTTCAAGCAAATAAAAGTAAAAAGGAATTGGATATACTTCTAATGATAGTACCACGCCGTACAATGCATTTCACTGTATTTTGTAGCATTTGGTTACGTTTCTGTGCGCTTTACGTACGGAAAATAAAAGGCAGATTGGTGCTATTAACATACTAACACGCAACGCATTCAAACTGTTTTTTGAAATACACCGTATACAATATAATGTTTTAGTATACGGTTTGAAACTTTGAATTTGCGAGTCCTTTATGAAATTATGAGCAGGGTTATTACATTATCAAGCAAAAATTAAAGTATTTAGGGATTCGGATTTGCGCAGGAGTCTAACAGTGCTATATATGGCGATCGTTTGCAACAGAGACAATTCCCTTCAATAGATATACAATGTAATTCTGTTTTCATGAATTGAAAGAGAAACGAAAAGAAGTCAACTTTTTAACTTCATTTAGCTTTCTCACCAATTGAACTTGATTTGATCTGCCATGCATGATATCGCTGTGTGCTCTATCAATTATATTAAATCATTTAATCGGCGTGCTTGTTTTTTATGCAGAATATCACAGGTAAGTTTAATTCATTGAAGTTCATAATGTTTGTACATATGGCGTGTTCGTTGTTTTCTATTTTCATTTTTATAATATATCATGTGTCCATTATCTGATTCTGACCACGAAAATATGGCGACTGTTTAAATGCGGAGCATGTACTGGAAAACTGTAATGTCTCCTGCCAGTATAGACAAACTAATCTCTAGTCTATCCCCGCTTAAAATTAAAATGAAATTGAACAAAAAACAAAAAACAAAACGAAGTTCGACTTTCAGTAGATTTCAACCGTTTTGTATAGTGCCTGACTCATGTAATGGACACAATTCTTTAGCACATAAGCAATCACACAACTTTCGTGAATAGATGTGTCTTAATGATTGCATCTCATGGAAGAAAACTCGTCTCCTTTCCTGAATTTTAGCTTCTTCCTGTTCAAGCTCGCGTGAAAGAAATAGTTCAACATCAATCGCAATCATTAAGAGAGGCACATCCTTAGAAATAAGCACAGAAGTACTGAGACACACTACGAAATAAAAACGGGCCTTTTATCGCTATTGACAACGCATGACATTAAAATGCTTTTTTTTTTTCCTTGGGGGAGGGGGGTAATACAATTGATTATTCTGAAGGTTCGTTAATCACACATTGAAATATGGTTTGCTATTAGCCTAGGTTCGTTAACAAGAAAATTAAATGCGGTTCCTTTCCGGTAGTTCCTCTACCCGAAAGTAATCAAGCAATCATTTTTTCTTTCTGATAAGGTTTGTGAATACAAAACGAAGTGAAGAAGGCCTAAGTATTGATTTCGAATATTTTTCAGTATTATTATTTATGATCCACTTCTCAAACGCAGAAAGAAGGTAACTGCACATGTGATGTAAAAAAAAAATAATTCCGCTTAAGCTACAAGTTAATTGTTTTTTATATGCTATGCTATTAGAAAAGTGACTGAGAATCATTGTAAACCCAACGTGAAGCTGTCAAGCCTACATCAACCTTTGCTTCTGATACGTATAATATGTGCAGCATTGGCAAGCGTGATAAGCGATAATTACTGTGCACGCAACGCCTATAAAGGAAATGTGCCTTTAATATGGCGGGAATTCATAATGTTACGGCTGTATACAGCTGCAGCAGAAAAGACGCGAAAACAGTTTTTGATGTTCTGCAACATTACAACCATGTGCGTAATTTGAGGGTTTTAAGTACACGCAAAGAACACGATCTCAAAAGACGACTATCGTTAATCAACTTCATTGACTTTTTCTACCGATGCTGTCTTTTGAACCCCCACCTAGAATAGGTTCTCAGGTTCTATTTAATAGGTATTGGTACTTGCTAAACGCATCCTCTTTAGTTTCCATTGACAACAACATGGGAGGAGAATGGAAGCGATGAACGCCCTCGCTAAAAGACGCTTCTCGTAAGACGCATTGCGTGCCCGCCTACAATAGGTTCTCAGGTTCTATTTAGGTATTGGTACTTGCTAAACGCATCCTCTTTAGTTTCCATTGACAACAACATGGGAGGAGAATGGAAGCGATCAACGCCCTCGCTAGAAGACGCTTCTCGTAAGACGCATTGCGTGCCTTCTTTTCTTTCTACTGTTTCCTATTGTTTGTGAGTTAAAAATTGCGGCAAACCACAACGCAGCCGACACACAACGCGTACCGACTCATTCATGCGGCGGCAGCGGCACGGGCACAAACGCGCCGAAGTTTACATTCGGGCTGCCGTATTGGTCAGAATCGTTAATGATAGACCTGTGCTGCGATTGGTTGATTATCTTACATACCCAAGCTATCGCCTTATACGGTAGTGCGTGCGATGGAGCGTAAACGCCGTCGCTAAGCAGGAAAGTTGTATTGTTTCGTCCTGTGAAAGAAACAGATTGTGAGCATGAACACAGCCTGAACTTTGAGAGCGATTTTCTCCGTTATTTAGAAAATCAACTGACATAACAAACGTGTTTAATATTCGTTTTTATGATCTATAGGGATGTCGAAATGAGTTGTATTACATATCAGTGTAAAGCTTAGAGTCTGTAGAATTCACTTATAGGCATAACTACGATTTCATTTTTTGCGACTTTTGACTCATTCCGACGGAGCGCCACACAAATATGAAAGAGCATGTAATTCCATGAGGAAATCAACATTTATTTGATGAGAATTGGTTTTGAAATGGCTGAGATATCCAAAACAGAGTGATTCTAATAAGTGTGGGACCCACACTTTATCATGATTGCTTTGTTTTACTTTGTTTTTGGATGTTTCAGTCATTCCAAACCTGATTTTCATCAAATGAATTTGAATTCCTGTTAAATGGTATGCTCTGTACTATTTCATAAGTGTATTCTTGGTATCTCGCAAAACAAAAAGTTAAAGACCTAATAAAATGCGCGCAAAATGTTTTAGTATGCAAAAGAAATGTAAAATATATGTCATGATTATCAATGTAAGTATGTTGTCAGTGTCGTTCCGGTTTTTATCGCTTCTAGAAACTCCCCAAAATATCACATTTTTGGAGGACCTCATTGCAGCTTTTGCGGAAAAGATAGTCACGTGACCAACACCCCTGAACCGATTGATGACGTATAAGCACGGAGTTGTGCTCAGTTAGCAGACGCCGCTCAGCACAAGCACTTAGATTACTAGCTTGGTACACGCGCGTACACGTTAGCTAGCCGGCCAGGCCCGGGCCCCGCGGGATGTGTGCTCCCGGTCGACCCACTGACTACAGGTCGACATGTACGCATTAGTACCACGTACATTATCACTAAGTTAGCTTGCACAATACCTGGTACCTCGAGCATAATGTCTTCCCCTATATGGGTAAACTTCGACATTGATGATGATGATGATGAAGACTGCAACTCTGACGATAGCGGAGAAGAAAAGGAGGCACATGAAGTTGAAGGGGAAGATGGGGAGGGAGAGGCAGCCGATGAACCAGAATGTTATCGTGGGGCTGCGCACCTTACCGATATGAACCAGCTGCATCTCCCCCGCTGCCAGTGCAAGAGCGTATGAACATGGCACCAAGTCCGAGAATAGGGTTGACGTCACGGAAACGATCGCCTGGGAAATACAGAGTGGTATGCGTGGTATGCCCCCATATAGTTTAACGTTAGAAAGGATATAGGTGTATTATACATGATTGACATTGTAAGTTGTAACTGTTTGTCTAGTAAGTAGTAGAAGAACAGACCCAGCTCGCTCACAAAGTGAGCCGCTACTCCGGCCGCCGCAAGCGGGAGCGTCCCGGCCGCGTGTTTTTTTTTAGACGGCACAGATTGGGGAAACTAAAAATCTATCGGGGACCCTATCCCTAAACCTAACCCTAATCCTAATCCTAACCCTAACCCTAACCCCAACCCTAACCATAACCATAACCAAAAACCATAACCCAACGTTTTTCCCATAGGTTTAACACGCGCCATGCCCCAATCTGTGCCGCCTTAAAAAAAAAAACGCGTCCCGGCCGTGGCCTGGCCCGTTGGCCGGCGCTAACAAGTTAAACTACTAGTAGTAGTCTAGTATAGTAGTAGCAGTCTACTAGTACTACTACTAGAAGTAGTACTATTACCACTAACAATTTAGGTCTAGTAGACTAGTAAGTAGTAATAGCAGAATCTTTGGTAGTATTACAGAGGCTACACTCTAGAAAGATATGTTACAGGGTGGGTCATGGCTTGGAAAAAAAAAAACACCTAACCAGTTTCTGCAATATTTGTTATCAGTAATTTAGATGCGCCATTTTCTAAGAAAAACGATACCAAGAATGATCGTCAATTTTAGTCGAGTAGTTTTTGTTTTATGCTACAAATCATACTGTGGAAGGAAGCCCCACCGCCGTGCTTATCTACCGATGAACGCCACGGTGGGGCTGAATTCACGAGTAGGTCTAGGCCTATAAAGCAGGCGAGTCGCCGTAGTATTAGTACAGACACGCAGTGGTGGTGGGGCTATCGTGAAATAGGCCCCATCGCAGTGCGCGTGCACCGTACCCGTGCGTTTATAGCAAGCAAGGGTAGGTCCTAGGGTTTAGGGTTAGGTAGGGTTGTATTTATGGTTAAATTGGCCGAGGGACATATTAGGAAGTCATTTTCGCCGTATTCACGAGTACTGACTGTGGAAGGCAGCCCCATCGCCGTGCTTACCTACCGATGAACGCCACACGGTGGGGCTGAATTCACGAGTATTTAAACAGGCGAGTCGCCGTAGTATTAGTACAGACACGCAGTGGTAAGTGGTGGGGCCTATTTCACGAGTTTGCCGAAAATAATGGATATCCAAGCGTACCACAGTTGTAATCTGTATTATTGGCAGTATTAAATCCGATACAATTCATTAAATATTCTTTTGTATAAAGGCTTAGCCAATGAAAATAGTGCAGCGCAGCGCCTGCTATGCGCTCGCTAGCTCGCTCCCCCGCCAGCGCTAGCCGCCGGCCGGCTGTCGCTGCGCTGCACTTGCATAGCCTTGCTAGCTCGCTGGCTATGGCTAGGCTGGTCGGACAATCAATATCGACGACTCCGTTCTTAGACGTCATCACAATTTAGAAGTGATAGTGCGCCGCATGCGGCGAAAGTATAGAAAGTTTTCCAAAACCGAGGAAATTGCATCCATTATGTTAACAAATATAGAACAGTAAAAAAACCCGCACGACCATAGATTTACTTGGAATTTAACATTTAATATCATTACATCATTAGGAAAAAAATGTCTAAACCATTTTATTAGGTCTTTAAAAGCCCAATTCTCATCTCCACCTATACTGTAGCATCCCTTTAAGTCCTGCCGCACCGAGAGCTTTTGAATACCATCACTCCACTTGACTTAAAGGCTATGTGCAACATTAGTCGACAAAGCTGAAGGCTTGAACGAGTACTTCCAGTCAGCTTTTACCTATAAGAACATGATCAGTCACTACCACATAAAGGCCCCTCCCCATTCCCCGAAATATAGAGCGCCTCCATATCCAAATTACTAGCGATGAAACACAACTTCAACAGCTGAACCTGTCAAAGGTCAGTGTACCAGAATAGATAGGTACCTCCTATGCTATTCTGAAACTTGTAGCCCATGAGATTGTACCAGCCTTGTCTTTCCTTGTACTAGCAAAGCTGTGACAGCGGTGTGATTCCGGGCCAATAGAAGCAAAGCCTTGCCACGCCAATCCACAAATCTGGTGATAGAAGTGATCCATCCATCAACTGTCACCCAATTTCCTTAACCTGTATATCCTGCAAAGTCAGGGAGCATAATATATACATTCAATGTCTTAGTGGTCACCTGTCTATAGCGACCACCTGTCTATAGCGGTCACTGAAAAATACCCCCGAGAGAAAAGCCCCGTTAAAGACCCTGTGTATAGAGGCCACACTAATTTGGGTGCGACACGAGTTCCGTACGGTGAATTGTGTAAGCTCGTTCATCCATGTCAACAAAAGATACATCTTTCACATTGGGCGCGCACACACACAGACACACACACACACACACACACACACACACACACACTGTTTTTTCCTGGCCCGCGCCCAATGTGAAAGCTGTATCTTTTGTTGACATGTATGGAACGCTATTAGGGAAACTATACAAAATTCATTTCACTCCAGCCAATATTCATTTCACCTTTAACAAATACATTTTACTCACCAATATTTACTTTACTTTTTACAAAAATACATTTCACCTTTCACAAAAACATATTTCAGTTTTCACAAAAATACATTTCACTTTTAAATAACAATTCATTTCACTTTTCACAAAAATACATTTCACTTTTGAATAAAAATTCATTTCACTCTTAACAAAATTTATTTCACTTTTTAACCGAAAACATTTTACTTTTCACAAAAATTTATTTCACTTTTAAAGAAAAAAAAATGAATCATTTCATTTTTCCGTTAAAAAAATAATTTCACTTTGGCGTACCATACCACTCTGACGAAACCATTTCACTGCACTAAAACCATTTCACTCTAATAAAACCATTTCACTCTGATAGAAAAAAAATACGTTCCTCTTTTTTCCCGGCAAAAAGGTGGCGCCAGTTTGAGCGGAGTCACAGTGCCATGGCACTTTGTTGGCACTGAGCTGAGGTGAGTGGCTGGCCGGCCGGCCGGCCGGCCGGCTGGCTATGCAGTTCCTAGACTTAGCGCTCTACGCCGGCGCGGCAGCGACGTGAGGCGAGCTAGCAGTCGACGGCCCTCGCCTCGGCCTCACCCACATGCACGGTCGTGCCGTTTTATGCATACTACATCGAGAATTGAATCTACGCCTGACTTGCTGAATAATGCACGCATCTTGGACTGGAATAGAGGGTTCGATTTATCGCAATACTCATTTTCAAAGGTGGGTACCGTATGGTATGGGTACGTTTGTTCTAGTTCAAATTAGCCTTGAGCTACCGGTAAAGGCGGTAGGCAGTGTACTGCTAAGAGACTCATGCTTGCAGGAGTGGGCGGTAGGCATGGTAGGCCTACCAAGTATCGTTAACTAGACCTAACGGCCTATAATAGCCTACGGTCATGACGCCGGTATTCTATGACTGTCTATCTAGTATCTATCATGTCTATTCTTAGCTATGTTTTCTCACTCGCACTTGTGCGAGGAGTGTACCACACTTAAAGGTGCTCTCACACTAGAGCTAGCGCTACGGTCGACCTACGGCTATGACGGTTGAAGTTGATGACATGACCATAATGACCGTCGTGGACATTGACGGTCCGGTGTTTGTAACGCTAACGGTCTGTTATGGTTACGGTTACATTTGTTTGATCTATGTATTTCATGTTAAAATGATTTTCCAGGGGATTTCTCACTCGTGAGCACCTTTTGTGGCTAAAACAGGGGATACACGTATGTGAGACTGGGCTTTACTTTCACTCTCAAAGTTTGCAAACTGTTGAAAAAAAAAAATTGTTGGTAACATAGTATTACTGTAATAGTAACCTATACTAGACTCTACAAAGCACCAGGTCAATACATTTAGATCTTTTGAAACACTTTAAAATGAGGAACTGAATATCTATAAAAAAGTAAGCTGTAGTCTTTACACAGACAAATATTTTCCAAAAATTGGTGGAAAATGAAACCCAGTTCAGATAAATGAAAAAATAAAATAAAACCTTATCCATCATCTAGCCCCGGAGACTGCTTGCGGCGGCTGTTGCAGTTATCCATCTTCCATCATCCAACTTAATAATTTGGGCATAGTGACATTCATTTAGTTTCTGATATCTATGTTCTCATGCAATGCTTACAATTTTGTCCCACTTTGATGAAAAACTTTTTACATTTTTACTCAGTCCCATGCATATAATACCTTCCCCCAAATTTTGTATACAATGGTGTCATGAGGCTCTGGCAGCATTTTACTGCTACGAGACTCATGCATGTAGAAGTGGGGATTTCTACGGGTTTTCTAAGCGATTTCAGGCCACTGTATAGAGAGAATATTGTTTCAAAAAGAAAGCAGCTCGCACTATTCGCAAATATTTCACAGCATGCCTTACGGGTTTATGATTTAAACCTCTTGCTTTCCTTTACGTTTTCCCTTATCGTCTTATTTTTCCATTCTTCTTTTCCCCCCTAGGTTTTCCATTTTCATCTCTTTTATTTTTTGTTTATATATTCTATAAAAGACAATGAATATTCACGATTTTCCAGGTGATTACCATGAAATACAGTATTTTTTTGCTTCTTTCTTGGTTTAGATTATAAACCCGTAAGGCATGCCGTGAATATTTTTTTTTCGATCAGAGTGAAATGGTTTTATCAGAGTGAAATGGTTTCGTCAGAGTGATATGGTACGCCAAAGTGAAATGATATTTTTTAAGGAAAAATGAAATGATTTATTTTTTTTTCTTGAAAAGTGAAATACATTTTTGTGAAAAGTCAAATGTTTTTGGTTAAAAAGTGAAATACATTTTGTGAAGAGTGAAATGAATTTTTTATCTAAAAGTGAAATGTATTGTTGTGAAAAGTGAAAAGAATTGTTATTCAAAAGTAAAATGTATTTTTGTGAAAAGTGAAATGAATTTTTATTTAAAAGTGAAAGGTATTTTTGTGAAAAGTGATATGAATTTTTATTCAAAAGTAAAATGTATTTTTGTACAAAATAAAACAAATGTTGGTAAGTGAAATGTATTTGTTAAAAGTGAAATGAATGTTGGCTGGATTGAAATGCATTTTGTATTGTTTCCCTAATGGCGTTCCGTAGATAGGGATCACCGAGCTTACACAACATTCAGGGCTCACACCCATAAATATTTCCCCATAGGGATGTGTGTTAAAAATCAAATTTCAAAAAATTCTGTAAAACAGCTGGGAGAAATGAGGTGTTTCAGCTTCACTAACCTGGATAAGTTAGATATACCCTTTCATCCATCAAATGATCGGGGTGGATAATTCAGTTCAAATTCTGTCCAGGGGTCCGCAAAGCCAGACTACGAGTTCTTATCACTCAAAAAATCACCCATTTTCCGTACACGTACCCAATGAAATATAGTCCCCTCAAATTCCACCAGAAAAGCTTTCATCTTCCAACCAAAATGCAATTTGTAGAGGAATTCATACTCAATATCTACAGCTATTCAGTTTTTTGCCAAACTACATCATTGATTTTTAATCAATTTTTTTCTTCATTTATTTTGGTATCTTTGGTACGAATTTGTGAAGGGGCCTGGGGCATTCCCTTGTATTTACGGGTGTGAGCCCTATAGTGGAGGTCATATTTCTCATTTCACTTTTAAACATCATAAATGTGTTTTTGATGAGATTTGGACCTACATCATATGGGAAATTACACATTCAAGGGTCATAAAGCTTATCAAAGGGACATTTTTGAAACTCATGCCCTTTGAGGTATCTTTGGTACGAATTTGTGAAGGGGCCTGGGGCATTCCCTTGTATTTACGGGTGTGAGCCCTATAGTGGAGGTCATATTTCTCATTTCACTTTTAAACATCATAAATGTGTTTTTGATGAGATTTGGACCTACATCATATGGGAAATTACACATTCAAGGGTCATAAAGCTTCTCAAAGGGACATTTTTGAAACTCATGCCCTTTGAGGTATCTTTGGTACGAATTTGTGAAGGGGCCTGGGGCATTCCCTTGTATTTACGGGTGTGAGCCCTTCACCGTATGGATGGCGTGTCGCGCTCAATGCAGCATAGCGTTGGATGAAACGACCTGGCACTAAAGTGTAATGACACACGCTTTCCGACAGATCTAAAAGGAAGGAAAACGTGAGAAATCGGAGTGCGACGAGAAAGCAGATCCAAAAGGAAGGAAATTGTGTGAAATTAGAGTGCGACCAGAAAACTGGTCAGCGAGTAGCAACTCGTTTCTGTGCCAGGTGAGATTCATTATACAGGTCAAAGGATCAATGTCAGGTAAAATCTTGAAATTCCACTATTGTTGAAATATTTTTACACAGTTCCTCCATACCTTGGAGATTACCCAATGCATAAAAACAAACAAACTCGGTATTTGCATGCTATCATTAGCCTACTCCACAATGATACATAGGGAGAGATTTTGGCTATGATGGTCAGAGCACTGGCGTAGCCAGGGGGGGGGGGGGGGGAGGCGATGGGGGCGGTCGCCCCCCCCCCCCCTAAGATTTGGACCGGGGATTTGGGAGGCGGAAAAAAAAATGCGTGTATACTGTATGCATGCACATGAAGCGGGTCTCCTTTGCAACCTTTCATCAAATAAGATATTTTTTTTTTTGAATATTTCACTCAAAGTGTGCACCAGATCGTTGAATTTCAATTCAAAATATGCAAAATCTCTCGTGCTTGGGAGGGGGTATCCCCCTCCCAAACCCTCCCCCTCTGTGCCTCTTTCCCTAGCTAAGTACACTTTTTAGATTTACAAAAAATTCTGAATAATTCTGAGTGCACAAGACTTATATTCCGAAAACTGAAGGTTCCCTCATGTATAAGGGGAATTTCCCCTTTTAATCGACCCTTTCCTCCCTCAGCCCCCCCCCCCCCCATCAGTTTTTTTTTTGTGTGTGTGTGTGTGTGATTTCCCAAATGTTGCTTCCATCAAATATGCGTACAAGTATACGAGATATCTCAATTTCAACCTTAAAAAGATAAAAGCTCCATCGGAAGGGAAGGGTGGAGATAACACTCGCCCACGCCTTCTCCCTGCTCGCCCCCCCCCCCCCCCCGCCATGCAAAGAAGTAGACTGTGGCTATACCCAGATCGCTTTATTTCAATTCTAAAAACGCAAAAGCTCCGCGAGCGGGAGGGGGAATCCCCCTTCCCCTAAGCTCTAGTATACCTCACTAGACTTTATACATACGCACAGATGGTGCACATTCGGAATAAGAGCTAAATTCCGTGATTTTAACACTTCGATGCACCAGATCGCTGAATTTCAGGTCTGAAAACGCAAAATCACCTTCGTGTGAGAGGGGATATGCCCCTATCTACACCCTCGTGTGCATGCTTTTTCTGTTTGATTGCTGAACAGACAGCGTTCATGATATTCAGTGTAAGAATTAATACAAGAAGACTAGTGTATTTAAATTATACCATTTTATAGGCAAATTGTTCAATAATTATCTACACTAAAATATACTGCTACCTTAAACAAGTGGGACTGTTTCACGTCGATAAAACGCGCAAAAACATGCATCAAATTGCACCATTTGCAACATCAAAATGCAAAAAGTTCTTACCGTGGGAGGGGGGACACCCCCCTCCCACGCCCTCCCCTACCCCCACGCTCGCTCCGCTCGCTCGGGTTCAGTCGCGTTCATGATATTCAGTGAACAGAATTAATACAAGAAGTGTATCTAAATTATACCATTTTATATAGGCAAATTGTTCAGTGATAATCTACATCAAAATAAACTGCTACCATAAACAAGTGGGACTGTTTCACGTCGATAAAACCCGCAAAAACATGCATCAAATTGCACCATTTGCAACATCCAAATGCAAAAAGTTCTTACCGTGGGAGGAGGGACACCCCCCTCCCACACCCTCCCCCCCCCCCTCGCTCGCTCCGCTCGCTCGGGCTCGGTCGCTTCGCTCCCTCGCAGACTTACCGCCCCCCCCCCCTAAGATGAAATCCTGGCTACGCCGTTGGGTCAGAGGTCAAGTGAAATACTTAAAATAATGACAGGATTTTTGCCATATTTTTTAAGTGGTCGCTCAAAGTATTGTCATAAAAATAGATCGGTCAAAGTGAAAATGTTCAAATTCCTTAATACTTGCTCAATCTACGAGTCTTTAACAATAAAAGTTCATCAATTGACACCCAGTTTAAGGAAAGTTAACTCTCGACTCAATAATTTTTGTGACAAACATGACATTTCTTGTTTCTACCAAGTATGTGAAACTGTCGTGTTACACTGTCAAGACGTACTCCAGACCTGTTAGGAGAACAATGTAACATGGCGGAGGTATACCAGTCGTCATTAGGACATTTTCATTTGTTTTTGTCCCCGCCGAACGAGTTCGAGCAGGGGACTATGAAACGGGCTCCGTACGTGTGTGTGTCCGTCCGTGTGTCCGTCCGTGTGTCCGTCCGTGTGTCCGTCCGTGTGTCCGTGTGTGCGTCCGTGTGTGATCAAAATCTTCAATTTGCTACTTCTCTGTCATTTATGAGCCAATTTTGATTCTGTTTGCTTTATATGATAGCACTACATGGGAGCTTTGAAACTTCTACACAGAATTTCAGTCGTGACCTTTGACCTTGACATTTGACCTATATTGTACATTTTGCTACAAAATGCTACTCCTTCGCCATTTCTAACCCGATTTCGATTCCGTTTGCTTTATGTGATGGCACTAGGTGAGGGCTTCAAAACTTCTACACAGAATTTTGACCTTTGACTTCTTTGACCTTTGACCTTGATTTTTTGACCTGTATTGTACATTTTGCTACAAAATGCTACTCCTTCGCCATTTCTAACCCGATTTCGATTCTGTTTGCTTTATGTGATGGCACTAGGTGAGGGCTTCAAAACTTCTACACAGAATTTTGACCTTTGACTTCTTTGACCTTTGGCCTTGATTTTTGACCTGTATTGTACATTTTGCTACAAAATGCTACTCCTTCGCCATTTCTAACTGGATTTCGATTCCGTTTGCTTTATGTGATGGCACTAGGTGAGGGCTTCAAAACTTGTACACAGAATTTTGACCTTTGACTTCTTTGACCTTTGACCTTGATTTTTTGACCTATATTGTACAATTTGCTACAAAATGCTACTCCTTCGCCATTTCTAACCGGATTTCGATTCCGTTTGCTTTATGTGATGGCACTAGGTGAGGGCTTCAACACTTCTACACAGAATTTTGACCTTTGACTTCTTTGACCTTTGACCTTGATTTTTTGACCTGTATTGTACATTTTGCTACAAAATGCTACTCCTTCGCCATTTCTAACTGGATTTCGATTCCGTTTGCTTTATGTGATGGCACTAGGTGAGGGCTTCAAAACTTCTACACAGAATTTAACCTTTGACTTCTTTGACCTTTGACCTTGATCTTTAGACCTATATAGTACATTTTGATACTAAATGCTACTTCCGGCGGGGACATATTTTACGCACCGCGTAATTTCTACTTTTCCTTGTTTTTAATTACTTACTTCATCTATCTATTCAATAATCATGGCCATATACTTCTAATTTGGTGCGGGATGTCACCGAGGATATCCCTCATAGTGTAATCCAGGTACTTTCTTTTGCTTTAGTTCAATTTTAGGTTCAATTCAATTCAATTCAGGTCTTTCTTATAGTGTCTTTAAACAATTTGAGATTATTTCACATAACTTAATACGCACTTGCCGATGACGTTGTCATGTACATTGTACATAGGTGTATTCCTTTTGAATCACTAGTAGGCCTTCATGTCAATTTTATGGGAGTAAATAGGATGGTAAATAGGATGTGGAATTCGACTATCGTCTGTGCACAGCTACGATTGTAAATTTATATATCAATTTGTTATCCAATAATCTTGTTACCTGGACAACTTACTAAATGCAATATATAGCATACAGTCTAGTGACAGTTAACGACAAGGCTTACTGTGATTTTTTTTTACAGCAATTTATCATATATTCCTATTGAGGAATTATGTTCTTTAGACAGCTTCCCTATTATTTCTCATGTTTATGTACCCGTATGTTTGTGTCTATTTGAATGTTCAACATGGTTGGAATGAAAGAATATCCTACCCCCCCCCCCCACCTACCCCCTTTCTCTCTCTTCCTCTCTAAAGGGGGGGGGGGGGGTTAACACGTACACCAATTTAGCGGGATACAAATCTCGAGATTTGCATCGCGATCGGTATCTCGAGTTTTTTGCACGTGTGGACAGAAAAAAAAAACCGATAATTAGCGGGATAAGCATCGCAATGCTAATCTCAAGTAATCTTGCGCTAGTTCATCTATTAGCGGGATAATTGGTCCCGCGCTGGTACGTGTGAACGGTCGCGATTAGAATCTCGATTTTTTTTTATATCCCATCATACTACACCTCTTTCACGTCTGGCACACCACTACAACCGCGCGGAAACCACACCACTGACGCGCAAAAAAAAAAAACAATGAACAAAGGGAAGTGCGCGCAGGTAGTGACAGAGAAGGGCGCTGTGTGACCCAGTTTGCAGGCTTTGCTGTTATTTTTCTCGGCAATTAGCGGGATAATTCTGTACGTGTGGACGCTTTGCAAAAAACTCGAGATTCCGAGCACGATCGCTATCCCGCTAATTTGGTACGTGTGGACGCTCGCAAAAAATCTAGAGATACGGAGCGCGATCGTCATCCCGCTATTTTGTACGTGTGAACCCGGCTTAAGAAAAAAGTCCAGCAACGCAGACAGTAGGGGGTTCACACGTACACCAATTAGCGGGATACAAATCTCGAGATTTGCATCGCGATCGGTATCTCGACTTTTTTGCACGTGTGGACAGAAAAAAAACCCGACAATTAGCGCGATGAGCATCGCGATGCTAATCCCAAGAAATCTTGCGCTAATTCATCAATCAGCGGGATAATTGGCCCCTAACGCTGGTACGTGTGAACGGTCGGGTTTAGAATCTCGAGTTTTTATATCCCATCATACAATGCGCACATCACAACAGCGAGGCCTCTGCGAAGAGGTCCTTCACCTCTTTAACGCACCACAACAACAGCGCGCGAACCACACCACTGACGCGTAAAAAAACAATAGCCGGGTTCACACGTACAAAATAGCGGGATGACGATCGCACTCCATATCTTTTTTTGCAACCGTTCACACGTACCAAATTAGCGGGAAAGCGCTCGGAATCTCGAGGGGTTTTTTTTGCAACCGTTCACACGTACAGAATTATCCCGCTAATTGCCGATCGACATAACAGCAAAGCCTGCAAACTGGGTCACACAGCGACCTTCCATATCACTGCCTGCGCGCGCTTCTCTTTGCTCATTGTTGTTTGCGCGTCAGTGGTGTGGTTCGCGCGCTGTAGTTGTGGTGCGCCAAAGAGGTGAAAGAGGTTAAAATATGATGGGATATAACAACTCGAGATTATAATCCCGACCGTTCACACGTACCAGCGCGGGCGAATTAGCCCGTTAATTGAGGAATTAGCGCAAGATTTCTTTGGATTAGCATCGCGATGCTTATCGCGCTAATTTTCGGGTTTTTTTCTGTCCACACGTACAAAGAACTCGAGATACCGATCGCGATGCAAATCTCGAGATTTGTATCCCGCTAATTGGTGTACGTGTGAACCCCCCTAATGGGCAAAGCGAAGTGCGCGCAGGAAGTGATAGAGAAAAGCGCTGTGTGACCCAGTTTGCTGGTTTAGTTGTTATCTCGATCGGCAATTAGCGGGATACTTCTGTACTTGTGAACGGTTACAAAAAAAAAAAAAAAAACCCTCGAGATTCCGAGCGCGATCGCTATCCCGCTAATTTTGGAGCGTGTCAACGGTTGCAAAAAATCTCGAGATATGGAGCGCGATCGTCATCCCGCTATTTTGTACGTGTGAATCCGACTAGTATGTGCCTTGCGCCTTTGGGACGCCTGCGCATACTAGTATGGTTGGGTGTTCATAATACCGGCCACCTAACGTTTTTCTATCAATAGAAACGTGAAAAATCTCACAATTTGCCTGAAATTTTACTCACGTGTGGAAAATATACTCCGGACTCACAAGCGCACTGAAAATGCGATCTGAGGTACGCGCTCTAGATGGCGGCTTCGAACGCGTGGGGTGTCACTTTTTCCGCACTCAGTTGCCCTGTTCATTTCAACCGACTACCCTGACAATTACGTATAAAGGGCACTTAAATGCATTTTTTCGACAGGCCGCGGTTTTTTTCTAGCCGTCATTTTTCCCCAACAATATTTGAATATATTTTGAATCCGTACGCGCAATGCCATTATAGTGCGCGGTCGGTTGATATGGACCCGGTCGGTGTGTTGAACACCTACCATACATGCTAGCTCCCCAAACGCACACGCCAAAACCATAAGCGCACTGCTAGGTAACGACATGGCGTCCCAGACTCGCTTATAGACGAGGTTCCGTGACGTCAAATGACGCTTTGGCTGAGGGGCAAAAATAAATTGTATGTGTATCACGCGCATGGCTCAAGCGCGCTGTACGCGTAGCGTATACCCACCAGGGGTGGTATTCTGAACACCGTTTTATCTCTGTTGTAACTTGTGTTGTAACTTGTGTTGTAAGTCTGTGAGTTACAACACCGCTAAAACAGTTGTAAATTGGTATTCTGAAAACTGTTTTAACGGTGTTGTAAGTCTTGATAACCACGCCCATCGCAATAAGCATATCCAATAGGAAATATTGTTAGAAGTAGCATCTAAGACATTTCAACCAATAAGATTGCTCCCTTGGGCAAATGCGCCTTGCTTAACTCTGCGCGTTTTAACAAGAGCTCATTCTCTGGCGTGCGCACAAATAGGACAATGGCATGCGCAGGTAAAGAGAGCCAGAGATGAAATAAAGTTACAACAGAAGCTTGATCATTATGCCTTCTTACCGGTTTTGACGTATAGTTGGTGCGGTAGGGGATTCGCAGAGCTATCTCAGATTGAGTCTTTTTATTTGAAATTTGGTTAAAAAATAAGAAGATATCTGGCGTTCATAAGAGGAACCCAAATTTCATGGTTTGTGGGGAACTTGACGCTTCTAAATTAAGTTAAGCCCTTGCAATGCAATGTTATCATTATTATTATTATTATTATCATTATTATTATTGTTGTTGTCACTATCTTTACAAGATATCTCTTGGAGATCAATATCACGTCAAGTTCCATCATGGAACCTTAGACTTCTAATACTTTTCTCAGGATTCCCGCCATCCCCAGCAATGAATATTTTTGAAACACCCAAAGGTGCTGATAATGAATTCTTATTGGTGAAGATAGTGAAATCATATGAAAAACTGTTTGATATTTTGAAAGATATTTTTGAAATGAATAGTGCTTAAAACAAACTGCCGACGGTGCTGGTAACCTTTCTTTTCATGTGTTTGTGTTTTCATCTATGTGCATAATTATGCTACGCGTATGTACTTGCAATGTTACTGTTACCAAATTTTGTATTGTGGAATGAGTTTACATTTTGTCAAACTATCTTTTGCCTTTCCTTGTTTTCGTTACTGTATTTGTTCGGTTATAACGAAATTTCGCTATAACGAAAGAAAACTGCCAGTCCCAAGCATTTTGTTTGGGAGTGCACTGTATGTGTATGTGTATCTAATTGCAAGTTGATAAGTATCACTCGGGCAATTTTATCTGAATGTCATGGGTTGTCTGTCTCTTACCCAAAATTCGATATGTTTCACTTGGACAATTTTACCCCAATAAGTATAGCTTGTCTCTGTTATCCTTACTTGATGCGTTTCACTTACACATTTTATTCAAAAAGTTTCACAGGGACAATATCATCCAATAAGCTTGTTATCCCATCTTCACTGCTTGGATGATTTTATCCGAATAGTCTGTTATCCTATCTTAGTATGTTTCAGTGAGCCACTCTTATCTGATCAGTTTGTATGTTTCACTCGGACAATATTATCCGAATAGTCTGTTATCCTGTCTTATGTTTCACCCGGACAATTTTATCCGAACAGTTTGTATTCTGTATGGGATAATTTTATCCGAATAGTCTGTTATCCTATCTTGTTATGTTTTTCTTGGATAATTTTATCTGAATAGTCTGTTATCCTATCTTAGTATGTTTCAGTTGGGCAATCTTATAAAATCAGTTTGCATGTTTCACTCGGACAATATCATCCAAATAGTCTGGTATCCTATCGTAGTACATGTACAATGTATGTTTCACTTGGACAATTTTATCCAAACAGTTTGTACGTTATATGGGATAATTTTATCCGAATAGTCTGTTATCCTATCTTAGTATGTTTCAGTGGGATGATTTTATCCGAGCAGTTTGTATGTTTCACTGGGACAATAATTTCCAAACAGTTTGTATGTTATATGGGATAATTTTATCCGAATAGTCTGTTATCCTATCTTAGTATGTTTCACTTAGAGAAGATTTTATCCAAACAGTCTGTTGTCGTATTGTATTATGCTTCACTGGGACATTTTCATGTAAACAGTTTGTATGTTATCCCACCTTACCATGTTACACTGGGACAATTTTATCCGAATAGCTTGTTATCCTATCTTTCTATTACACTGGGACAATTTCATCTGAGTAGTCTGTATGTTATCCTACCTTACCATGTTACACTGGGATAATTTTATCCGAATAGCTTTTTATGCTATGCTTCACTGGGACAATTTTATCCGAATAGCTTGTTATCCTATCTTTCTATTACACTGGTACAATTTCATCTGAATAATTTGTATGTTATCCTACCTTACCATGTTACACTGGGATAATTTTATCCAAATAGCCTTTTATGCTATGCTTCACTGGGACAATTTTATCCGAATAGCTTGTTATCCTATCTTTCTATTACACTGGGACAATTTCATCTGAATAGTTTGTATGTTATCCTACCTTACCATGTTACACTGGGATAATTTTATCCGAATAGCCTTTTATGCTATGCTTCACTGGGACAATTTTATCCGAATAGCTTGTTATCCTATCTTTCTACTACACTGGGACAATTTCATCTGAATAGTTTGTATGTCATCCTACCTTACCATGTTACACTGGGATAATTTTATCCGAATAGCCTTTTATGCTATGCTTCACTGGGACAATTTTATCGGAATAGCTTGTTATCCTATCTTTCTATTACACTGGGACAATTTCATCTGAATGGTTTGTATGTTGTCCTATCATACCATGTCAAACTGAGACAATTTTATCCAAATAGCCTTTTATCGGAACCATCTTTCACTTAGACAATTTTATCCGAGATATTTGTTATCTTATCTTACCATGTTTCACTGGGACAATTTTATCCGAACAGATTGTATGTTACCCAAGCTTGATATACGGTACATGCCTTACACTTTGACAATCTTATCCGAATAAGCATAGTTTGGATAGGAGATTCAAACTTAAAACGTTTCACTGAGACAATTCCATCCGAAGAGGTATAGCTTGTATGGGTATGTTACCTTAGCAATATATGTACTAAAATAATTCGAAATAAATATACATATTTGTTTTTATGAACATGTATGTCTTTTTATACTGGACATCGATTGATTGAAAGTTGGATTTCTTGTGTCAATTTTTACAAAGTTTTTGATTTGTGTTTGTGTGATGGAAGATGAAGAAATAACTTAAGTGGAGGGTTTGATGGCTGGAGAAAGAAAATGAAATGAAGTATTAAAAATGACAGTGAGATGTCAGAAAACAAGTGTGTAAACAGAGGGTGAAATTACATATTTGTTTGAATGAAAACTTATAGCTTTATTCCCCCATTGAATATCACTGGTGATTGAAAGTTGATTCAGTTTAAGTGGTTTGACATTGTTTTTGAGATGTGTTTGTGTGATTGAGGACGAGGAAGAGACAAAAAATTAGAGGGTGAAGATGTGAGGATGTGTGATTGAGGATGAAGAAAAGAGCAATAAAGTAGAGGGTACGATGACTGCTGACAGAAAATGAAAGGGGTGAGACTTAACTGAGAAGTCTGGAAAATAAAGAATGCGTGAGCAGAGGCTGAAGTGGCATGGGAGAAAATAAACTGACGAATTTGAAACGGCCTTGGAATAGGGAACGTAAGAAAGGGAAAAAAATGAATAAGTAGAGGTTGAGATATGTGGTAACAAAGGAATGAAATTAAAAATGTTTAGAAATTGTAATACCTAGTTCTTAATCACTCTTTTTTACTATTGCAAGATACCTTTCCTTTTAAATTGTCTTTATTTAGTATCATTATTTCACAGTCATTTAACAACTTCATTAAAACCTGAAATCTGCTCAAAAATGAACAAAAATTCATTCTATATGAAAAGATACATTGTTAATGATAATAATAGTGAGACTCTTATAAAGCGCTCATTTCTACCTAAAAAAGATACTCAAGGCGCTATAGAACAGAGTACATATTGTGTCACGTTACAACAGTATCACAGATAATAATAAGACAATAAACCAACAAACAATACTGTACATAAATTGTTTTTATTTTTTGTATATCTTTTTTACTTTGAACTCGCATACCACAATATTGAGTTAATGAATTATCTCACTATCTAACATAAGTTAAAGTGAAAGTTACAACGGAGTTAAAACACCTTCCACCCTGTTTTATCTCAGAAGCATAAATTAATTTGCACGTGGCATGACTTACAAGAGAAGATAAAACAGTTTTCAGAATACCGTGTAATCTAATGGGTGTTCAGGTTTGCGCCCACTGTTACGCGCGTGCGCATACCCTAAGACAATGGTATGCGCAGGCAAAGAGTGCGCAAGATAAAACACAAGTTACAACAGAAGTTACAACAGAGATAAAACGGTGTTCAGAACACCGATTTGTTACAACAGACTTACAACAGAGATAAAACAGTCTCAGAATACCACCCCTGGCGTTCATAATTAAGAGGAACCCAAATTTCATGGTTTATTGGGAACTAGACGCTTCTAAATTAAGTTAAGCCCTTGCAATGCCATGTTATTACTATTATTATCATTATTATTATTATTATTATTATTATTATTATTATTATTATTATCATTATTATTATTGTTGTTGTTGTTGTTGTTGTCACTATCTTCACAAGATATCTCTTGGAGACCAATATCACGTCAAGTTCCATCATTGAACCTTAGACGTCTAATACTTTTCTCAGGATTCGCGCCATCCCCAGCAATGAATATTTTTGAAACACCCAAAGGTACTGATAATGAATTCTTATTGGTGAAGATCGTGAAATCATATAAAAAACGTTTAATATTTTCAACGATATTTTTGAAATGAATAGTGCTTAAAACAAATTGCCGACGGTGCCGGTAACCTTTCTGTTCATGCATGTGTTTGTGTTTTTATCTATGTGCAGAATTATGCAACGCGTATGTACTTGCAATGTTACTCTTACCAAATTTTGTATTGTGGAATGAGTTTACATTTTTACAAACTGCTATATCTTTTGCCTTTCTGTACATAAATTGTTTTTATTTTTGTATATCTTTTTTTGTATATCTTATTTTATCATACCACAATATTGAGTGAATGAATTATCTCACTATCTAACATAAGTTAAAGCGAAAGTTACAACGGAGTTCAAACACATTCCACCCTGTTTTATCTCAGAAGCATAAATTTGCATGGCGCATGACTTACAACAGAGATAAAACAGTCTCAGAATACCACCCCAGCTGGCGTTCACAGGCATATTGTAGGCCGAAACCATACCTTAGGTTACAGTACCTGTACCAGAAGGGTGGGGAAACCCCCACCACGGGAAACCTCACCTCAATGTACCCTCTTCCCGCTGCGCTGCTGGTACTTTGACCTCGACCTGTCGACCCCCAGGCCACGGAAGGGGGTACAAACTGTGTGTACGACTAGTAAAAGCGCGCCCCTTGAAGACGTCATACGGAGTCAGCGGGATGGGTGTCCCAACAGTCACTGTGGTTACCAGTTTGAGCACACTGTCTGACACTTCTCAAACTCTTGTAGGATAAGCTCTTTGCTGCTTCTCAAACTCTTGTAGGATAAGCTCTTTGCTGTAACTGAATTTGCATGTATGGTTGAGGGAAGTTTCCCCCTGTGATGTCACAAACCTGTTCGGGTTTTACAGGAATGAAAGATGCAGTCTAGCAGGCAAAGTTGTGGTTCATTTCTGTCGTTTCTGAAATCAACTCGTGTATCAGTTTCACATTTTCAACTGTGACCTCATCGCCTATTTTTTAGATATTTGAATATATTAGTCCATGCAAATGAACCATCTGCGCACATCCCGCTTTACGTTACGATTCCTGCTGATTAACATACAGGAACGACATTGTCTGAAAAAAGGGAATGATGGTATAAAAGGCTTCCGTCATTTGCAGAACAAGGAATACCTCATCTGTGTATATCCAAAAAGAGATCAAGATCCTTTTCTCATCTTTTCTCAGAAAAGGTGCGCATTAGACCGGACTATCATCCATGTACGTGAGTATAAAGGATTAACTAGAGAACACGAAAATCCACCACGCATGCGGCGAACACGATGGAGTGCTTTGGGGTTTATCGTCAATTCAGGATTCAACCGCTGTCGACATGAAATGGCTTTGGAGGAAATATGAGTAGATCTACGAGTTGGAAGGTGTTGTGGAAATATCTCTGACGGATGTCTGAGGTCTGCCGAAGTTTTCTAAAAGCTATACTGAGCAGCAAATATATTCAACCATGATAAAGAAATTCATCTTTTTCACCTTTCTCGGACTCACGGTGATACTCATTTTTTCACTGGTTATGCTCACAGACCATGTTAAAATGGCGGATCGGCGGTTCAATGGCAAGTACAAAAACCGTAGATGTTTGTTTGTTTGTTTGTCTGTTTTATTTAAGCACGGAAATAAAAGCCCTCAATCAGCCAAAGGTTGTTTTTAGAGAGGCCGTGAACGAAGTATTTGACATAAACAGAGCAGATCAAAGGTGTAGAACGAAGCAAAATCAATTCATACATAGAAGTGATACAAATATAAAAAAACAAACACCCCCGCCAAAAAAAAAACCAACAACAACCCAAGAACAATGTACTCTAAAAGCAATACATTAAAATGACAATGATCATCTTAGGTGTTAATCTCCTCCAGGTTAAACAAATACTTCAATGAGCACTCTGAGTACATCTTTAAAAATTTTTCTCCTTTTTTTTACGACTGAATCAACATTTCTAAAGAAATTCAGGCTGTCTAATCTAATATCTTCGGGGAGATTATTGAAAATCTTTATGCCAGTATTATAGATACATCCGTGATTTTAAAAAAAAAAAATGTTTTACGTTTTTACAGTTTGAGAATATTGCGTGAATTTCCTTGAACATAAAAGATTCCCCTTTATAAGGTTTATTCATACTAGAATTACGGTGTATGTGTTTTGTTTTTTTTTTTTTCTAGCGAGATTGATTAGTGAAACCACTAAAATGTCCTTCCCCACCTGTTTAGACAAAATGAAACATAACACAAAGTAACTTTAATGCAAATTTGAAATAATTTAAGAAAATCAAGATAATTGCGTGAAATTTTGCATGATCAATAAAGTGCTTCAAATAAAAAGTCCTGTAACTATAAAGAAGTGAGAAAGGAAATCATTGAACAATAAAATGATTTGATGGTCTGGACTGGAAAAACTCATTGAACTTTTTTTTTTTTTTTTTAATGGTGGCCGGGCAGCTATTCCTGGGGGACCCGGGTCGTTGAACCACAGTTGATGAGGATGCAAAAGGACCCAAAATTACACAATGTAATTTTTGTTGCGTTCTGCTATATCACATGTTCCAGAGTACTATCTGCATAAATTTAATCACAAATCTTTATTTTAATTTCCTTCTGTTAATATGAAAAAAATATGTAAGAAAATGTTGTATATCTCGCTTCAAATGTTTCAACAAATTGGGAGTGGTGACTTATAAATGAAAGCAATGGTAATTGCTTCAAACAAATTAATAATTTTTACACATATGTGCAATCATAAATGCTTTACCAGTGAATTTATGACGTCATCGCTTAAGCTGTTCAAAGTGCACATGTCGTCAATATAATGTGGTTTAACCCTGCATGAAAATCTTCCTCATCACATTCCAATCACTTCCGTTTCAAGTTTTATTGTACGGAATTGTACTGGTCATCTCATACATTGCATGGTAATGGAGTGAAATGAATCACTGTTTTATACGTCCATGCCAAAGTCAAATACTGTTTTAGGTATGTTGTATTTTTACATCTGAAATATGATTATCATAACGTCATGTATGTGTACACATACACTTTGTTCTATAAGTTTGTTCTACACGTATTGGTATCTATTGTGGAGAAAGACATTATACTTTCTAAAAAAATCGAGTGAAAATTTTCACTCTAAAAAGAGTGAATACAAAAAAGAGTGAATTTCGAGTGAAATTGGAGTGAATTTTGAGTGAAAATGCTCATATTCACTCATTTTGGAGTGACGTCAGGAATCACTCTAAAATCTTCGAGTGATCCCTGACGTCACTCCAAAATGAGTGAATATGAGCATTTTCACTCAAAATTCACTCCAATTTCACTCGAAATTCACTCTTTTTTGTATTCACTCTTTTTAGAGTGAAAATTTTCACTCGATTCTTTTTAGAGAGTAGTCATGTATCAAGATACCGAGGTGAAACACACATGTTATCATGTTACCCCTAAATAGATCCATTTTCGTTAGACATTCATTCCTGAGAACATTCCTTCGAGGAATTAATGATATTTCTGCCATTAAATGCTACGCACCACAGCCACGGAAAGACCGGGGACTAAATGACCACAAAGGGGCTTCCTCAACTACGAAATGAAGGGACCACAACCAAAGCCTGGCAATGACCACAAATATGGCTATTGAAATCAGAAAACGAAATGCAAAGAGCTAACCCTTTCAATAATCAGGAAATATAACGCTAATTACAACTAGAATCGGAATTTGTCAACACTGACAAATTAGGTGATCCGATATATTCGGAAATAAATGTTTTGAGTCCTGATATCAATACAGATGACCCGATCTGTTTCTTCTGTTATTAGGGGCGATTTGTCATGTGATGTTGAGATTCTCATCCAGAAAAGGAACCTCTCAAATCTGTCATGCCTACAGATGAAAAATGGAAAGGGCATATTATGCTAACAAAGAGACAAAATGAAAATTTGGTATCTTTGAACCTAATTTTTACATACAAGTTGGCGTCTGAGGAAAAAGCCATTATCTTATGAAATGATCCTCTTGACAAGGTCTATGTCTGTGCAAAATATGGGGGCAATATGCCATTACCAAGATACAGGTGAAATTGGTTTGATCCTTGACCCTACTTTAGAAAGCCAAGATGGCGTCTGATTAGAAAGTTGTTATTTCATCAAACGATCCATATGACATGGGCTAATTGTGTGCAACATGGGAGTGATAGGGCATGTAATTACCACGATACAGGACAAAGTAGTCATGACCCTATCTCGCACAGCCAAGATGGCGTCTGAGTCAAAAGTCGTTGTTTTATGAAATGATCTATGTAACATAGTCGATACATGTACAAAATCTGGCCCCAATTGAGCATTTAGTAAGCAAGATACAAAATAAAGCATATTCGACATTTGAACCTCATTTGCACAGTCAAAATGGCGTCCGACCAAAGCGTCGTTATTTTACAAAATGATCCATCTATCGACGTCCATGTGTATGCAAAAATATGGCGGTGATACTATCTACACTAATGAGCGATCAGAGCGATCAGGTCTATTATTCGCAAAAATATTATACCCTTCAAGCGAAAAAGATTGTTTTGGACATGAGGATAACCACGTTTCAGTGAGTCCGATCACTGAAAATAAAGATTTGTTTGGATTGTCTAACAACAACTGTAATTCCTCAAAATGCTTATTAATACTTCTTATATTCAAATGTACCAAAGAAAATGTATCTTTCATAAAACCCTTATAAATATCTTGAAATTGATTCAAATAATAGTGACATAATTACACAATGGAGCTTGAGTCAAATCATTAAAATTATAGTGTATTTCTTCCGCTGCTGGACTAATGTTGTCAGCGACTAAGTCCTCAAAAAAAAAAATGCACGATTACTAGAAACTTCCTTTTCTAAGGTATCTGATTCAGGCGTAGTTGGTCTGAATAGAACTCATCGTCTAACATAGAGTGACAAGGTACATCTATTCCGTCATCCTTCCTGGATTGAGACATTACTGACTAGGTATATTATCCGCGCCATTGATGAGAAAAGGCAATCGTGATTAACGTTGGAACAACATAGAAATTGGCACGACCGAAACCAAACGGGATACTGCGGAGTAAAAGCAAACGCAAGGTCAAATAGTGGGCAGCGATCATGCGTGACTGTGAAAGGTACGTGCTCTTTGTATTTATGCGAACTGTATAACAAGGCTAGTTGGCTATTAACGAGAAATGAAGTGCTGATAGTGTCAGAGAGAATGAAAAGATATAAGAAACAATGAATAGATAACATGTAAAACGAGGCTAATATCTCAGTAGGCTTCCCTCCCCCCCCCCCCCCATAGAATGCACAATAATAAAAGGAGTGAAACGAGTTGGCCAGTCAATATCTTCAACAACGGTACGAATGTCTGGCGAGCAAGTTTCGCGTTCTGATTGGCTGAAAGCCTACAGCCGTTCCTTCACTCATGTATTTATGCATGTCTGTCGAGTTTTTCGCGCGTGATTGGATAAAACCCGACAGGCTTTCCGTAATGTATGCAGGGACGTACAGTTGTTCGATTAATGGCACTTCGGCCCTTACAAGAGATGACCATACAGGCATTCTAGGGCTGCACAGTTCCATAGTTGCACAGTTACATGGTTGTACGGTTTCTTGCGTTCTGATTGGGTAAAACCTGACATCCATTCCATGGCCGTATAGTTGTACGGTTGTGTTGAATTTCTTCACTTCAGGCCCGTCATATAATTTCGACTCGTCTAGCCCCCGAAAGACAGCGCGCTAGCGTATAAATACCGCCCAGAATTCCCTCGATCTCAGATCTCGCCCATTCTCTCTATGTTATCTCCTCCAGATAAGGTTATATCTTCATTTGTCTGTTTATTTGTTTGTCTGTCTGTGTGCAAAATAACTCAAAATATTGTGCACGGATTGAAACTTGCAGGAAAAGTCCATAATGACACGAAAAACAGGTGGTTTAATTTTTGTATTGAACCGGGAACTTTTACGGACTTTGGAAGGATTTTTTTCATTTTTAATCTAGAGATAAGATCAATAAACTTGGGACTTCAAGCTGAGCGTATTTGAGGTTTGCATACGCACTCTAAAGCACGTGCTCTGCTCGGGCGAGGCGCCACGTAGCTGGAAGCTGATGACGTAAACAACTTAAGGGGCGATCACACATTGCCGGTTAAGATGGCGGTTCATGGCGGTTCGTCAATTCGCCGTGCTCTGCCAAAGACCGTGTTTACACCGTACACAAACCCTGGTCATCCGTCATTCATCCGCCATAAACCCCAAGTACCGCGGGGAACCGCCAGAAAAACAAAAACAAAACAAAACAAAACAAAAAAATCTCGAGGCTGTCTTGGCGGTTTGAAATGGACCGTGTTCAAAACGCCGTTCATCGTGTAAAGAACGGCATCCTCCGTGTTTGCACCGCAAGATCCGTGATAATACCGTGTTAACACCACCATAATTTTCATGCGAGCAATAAAAAATGGAGAAAAAAAGCAAAGATGAATCCATAATACAAGATCGGGTACATTAGATTGAATGTTAAAATTCCCTTACTTTTTTTAACACATAGAGTAACAAAGAACGTTTAATGTTCAAAAAGTTGGTAGGTATGTTGAATAGTACATCAGTTACATTAAAAGGTGTGTTCATATCTTTGTTAAAGCTTAACAGCTTAAAAGATGGTCAGCTACATGAACCTGTACAGTAAGTTATACACAGAAGACTGTGTAAATAAATTATATTGGGTTCTGCGTGTAAAAACGTTTTGGACTTATTGGTGGAACTTGCATGTTTTATATCACTTGGGATGCTGTTCCACATAGTATAAAGAGGCTATTATGTAATCCCGTGAGATTTTTGTGCCAAAATTGTTTTTGTTTTTGTTTTTGTTTTGTTTTTTGCTAACATTGTCAATTTGGGGGTGCTGAATCCAAAAAAAAACTTTCCATTTTCACATCTTCAACCACCATTTTTAATTTCAAAATGGCTGCCATAGCAAACTGTATTTGACCCATATCTCATAAAGTGAGTATTGTAGGAGCTTCATATTTGGTGCAAAATGCATGCTTGTGATGTCAGACACTCTGATATATCCTTTTTCTTTTGTTATAGTGGATTGTTTTGATACAATTTGTAGGCTGCCATCTTGAATTTCAAAATGACCGCCATAGCAAACTGTATTTTGACACATATCTCATAAAGTGAGCATCGTAGAACCTTCAAATTTAGTGCAAAATGCACGGTTGTGATGTCAAAACAATCTAATATATCTTTTTCTGATATTGTGGATTGCTTTGATACAGTTTGTAGGCTGTCATCTTGAAATTCAACAACACGTTATTTGCGTCGTGGAACCTCATTAATGATTACATTTCATCCCAGTCATTGAATATTTGTAGCAAGCATTGATACATTTGAAGGTGATCTTCAAAAACTTGATGCTGCCTCGAGAGAATGAAGACAAACAAGGAAAAGTCTCGCAATGGCTAGAAATGCCATGGTCAGCCTACCAGGCATCCCATTCACAAGCTTGTTTGTTGGCCACAAAGTGAAAGAAGATTTGCTTTATATATTTCTGCAGTAACACTGAGTGAATAAGGAATGAGTAGGCTTTTTCCTGATTGCACTTGTTTGGGTAATCCTCAATTATCAAGACTTCCAAGATGTTTACTGCTGTACAGCCAATGATTCTAAAACTACAAAGGAGCAATGATAGCTCAGTTCTGTGGTGCTTTGCATGCTCCAGAATTCCCCCACAATTTATAGGAGACCATGACACGAGGGTAATCTCAAAAATGTCACTGCATTGAAGTTCATGAATGTGGTGTTTGTTAATCAGGTATCGGAAACATTCAAGGGGGATATTCCATAAAAAGATGAAAAAGGGAAGTTTTCCTGTTCTGTACTAAGAATTAGATATTTGTAGGGCCTATACAAATTTTGTTTATATACATCAACAAAAACAAAACTGAAGCAAAGTTCATGCTGTATTCATCAACAGTTTATTTCGGCACACAAATATACCACCACCGAAATTCGGCAATGAATGAATGAATTTATTATCCAATGCAACAATAATCATTGTACATGTTTATAGTCGTATCAGTTACATAAAAAAGCGAGGATAATAGGAACCAGAAAATAGCATGAATGCTGGTCAAGTCTGGCCCCTTACGATTTATGCAGTTATAAAGTATAATTATTTCTTAGTTTATTACCGTTCAGTAATGTGTTACGATTACCAATTATCAATAACTCTATATAGTACTAAAGAAAGGAAAAAATATCTGATTAAACGAACAGTTTGTGACGTAATGAATCTACTGATAACAATCTGTAATCCACGTATATCAAAAACATAAACAATGTCTGTAATGTATATAGCGAAAAAACAGTATTTACATTTAAAAAGGTAAAATACATGCTAACAAAATGTCAGGAGTACATTAACTTTCTAACAAAAGTTCTACAACAGCTTTTCGAAAACTTGACCTTGATGGCTTCTTCCTAATTTTGATTGGTAGGTCATTCCAGAAAATTCTACCTAGGTAAGATAAACACTCTTTTCCCAAGCTCGTCTTCACCTTTGTTGTATAAAGATTTTCATCTTATTTTTTCCTTGTACTATATCCATGTTGAATTAATGAGCAATATTCTGACAGCGAATGTGGCAAATTCTCATTAATCAAGTCATACGTAAGACCACAGATAGATAATCTATGCAGTTGATAAACATCAAGTATCTTGATATCCCTGAATAATGGTCTTGACCTTGTCATGTACGTACTGAATGTTATCACACGTAGTGCCATTTTTTGAATTAATAATATAGAATTTAGATAAACTTTTTTAGCCCCCCCCCCCCAAACTTCGATACCATATTTATGTGATATGAGGCTGTATGAATGTCTTATATAGCAAAGTCAAAATAATTTCTGGTAAAAAGTTTCGCAGTCGGTATAGGATACCAACCTTTTTGCGTATACATAATTTTAGTTTGGCAATATGACTTTTCCATGTCAAATGTTTATCGATGTCTACTGCAATAAAAGTTGTAACATCTACTTCATGCAGATCTGTATCCATGATCTGAATTCTGCCTTGCACATTAATTGCCTGTCTACGTCCTCTAATTAGCATGTAATTTGTCTTTGACAAATTTATAGTAACTTTATTAACATTACACCAGTCTAGGGCTTTCTTTAAATCTGCGGTTATTTCTCTCAAATCTATCTCGTACTTTCCGCCTGGAAATGTATGAAATAGATTGGAATCATCAGCAAACAATCTAAAAATAAAGTAGTCACTTGAATGTGGTACGTCATTAAAATAAAAAAGAAAAAGGGTTGGTCCCAATACTGACCCCTGAGGTATACCGCACTTACAAATTGAAATCTATTATTATTATTACTATTATTATTACTAATATTTATAATGCGCTATCAGCTAAATAATCTTTAAACCATTAAAGGGCACACCTTGCACCCCATAATGTTCTAGTTTCTTAAACAAAATGCTTTGATTTATGGTATCGAATGCCTTTTTAAAGTCAACGAAAATTCCTATAGTGACCATCCCTCTGTCTATCGACTTAATAACATCATTAATCAAGTTAACAAAGGAAAGCTTGATATTTCTTTGTAAAACCATATGATGTTTATACAATGGATCATTCTTTTCAAAGAAATTAAGTCATCTATCATTAACCATTTTTTCTAAAACTTTTGCAAAAAATAGGACAGATATTGGCCGATAATTACCAGGGTATTCCTTATCACCTTTTTTATAGATTGGTGTTACTTTAGCCACATTCAACGAAATTGGAACTTTTCCTGTACGAAGTGAGAGAGTGAAAATATGGGCCAATGGTCTAGCAATAAAAGTTGCTGCATCTTTTATCAGCCTAGCTGGGATAGTGTCATGACCACATGCTTTATTTACATTCAGAGACAATAATTGACATTGGACTTCATATGCTGTAACTGGCTTTAAATTTAGTATACCTTTACTCTGATCACAAAGATAATCCCTAAAGCTACTACCATTTGTAGTTTCATGTATGTTACTTGCCAAATTTGGACCTACATTTACCAAAAAAGTCATTAAAGACCTGCCCGATCTCCTCTGCAGAATAAACTCCAGTCCTCCTTTGGTTGCTATCCGAACACAGCTTTTCAACCTGGGTGACCTTTGATTTACTGTTGCCACTAAATAGCAGAGTATTTATCACTTTCAGTGTCATTTTCATGAGTCATAAATAAACTATATAGTCCCTCTTCGCTTTTCTCAGCACATTTGTCAGTACGTTCCGATACTTCTTATATTTTTCCACATGCTGTAGTTGGGGATTAGATGAAATCATTTTAGAATAAAGCTTATGTTTCCTTCGGATTGATTTCAATAAAGCTTTAGTTATCCATGGACTCCTTGCCACTTTCTGTTTCACAAAACATTTCAAAATTGGAGCATGCTTATTACAAATGGTTCCAAAAGTTTGTAAAGAAGTATCATAAGTATCATTTACATTTGTTCCATTTTCAATATTACTCCAGTCTTGAGCAGAAAGCTCCTTACAAAAACTGACCTTATTATAATATCTATAATTCCTTTTAAGTATCTTCTGTTTATAACTTTGCTTCGTTAACTCATCCTCAAATATAGCATAAATAGGACAATGATCAGAAATATCAGTATCTATTGTACCAGAATGAACACATTTTGAAATAAGATTTGCGTATACATGATCAATCAAAGAACTCGATAAGTTATTTACACTTGTCGAAAACTCAATAAGTTGCTGAAATTGCATACACTGTAAAGCGGTAATAAAATCATCTTCTCTACTACCTGGATTAATAGAATTAATGTTAAAATCACCCATCAAAACACACTTCATTCTATCTACTTTCAAATTCTCAAGTGTACCAAGTAAACTTTCTTGAAATTCTTATACATCTGTATTTGGTTTTCTGTAAATTATGCCAATAAGAAATATCTGCTTTTCAAATGATGCTTCAATCCAAAGAGACTCAGCATGATTTACTTCTAAGCTGGGATTTAATACTTTGTATGGTATAGATGAATGAATATAAATTATGCACCAACACCTCCCCCTCTTTGATGAGCTTCACGACACTTTACTTCTAATGAATATCCTTTTAGACCTAACATATGTGGCAAGGAGACATTCCAAACTTCAGATAACCCAATTACATGAAATTTCGTTTGTAACGAATATTCATACAGTATTCGTAATCCACCAATATTTTTTGGTAAGGATCTTATATTGACATGTGAAACATTAAGAGCATTTTTACTCACTTCATTTACTTTATCCTCAAATGAACTTGGACATAAATTCGCAGAGACAATGTTCAAATTGTTGGTATCATGATTATCTATCATCAATAATCAAATGTAAGCAAGCCAAGATGTGAACTTTATGTTGACAGCGGTGCAGTTACTGCAGAAAATGCGGTTGGAATTGTTTGTAGTCCACATCATCCATGCCAATATCGAAGAGGTCATCAGCAGTAGATATGTATTTGAACTCTTCACTGTCTTTCATTTTACACACGACAGTTCCATTGTTTGTGAGCGCGCGCTGTACATGTGGCGAGTCTTTCGCAACCATCAGAAGTTTAAACCTCATGGGGGTCAGGTCCTCGTTTAGATAAACTCCCTTACAGGAATATTTTCCTTTCAAATTGAAGCGGGACTATTATAGGGTGTCATGCTTTCTCCTTGCTGTAAAGCGCACCAGGGTCTGGCGCGCCTTATTCTCTGACTTTTTCCCCAAACGCTGGCAGGAAGAGATATCATGCTCCTGAAGGTGGACTCCAACCTGTTTTGCTACATTGCATACTTTTCGTATTAGATCATCTTCTCCCTCTTCGTCTGAGGCCTCGGCCTCTGGTAGACCAGTGATGCGCAAGTTGTCTCGCCTAGCAAGCTGATCAAGGCTCATCAGTCTTGAACTGCATCTTCAGGAGATGGGGGTTTACATCCTGTCTCATCGCTGTCATGCAGACATCTTTCACTACCTGGACAATGGCAGTCATGGCAGCTTTGATAGCTGCCTCCACTGCCTGGCAATGAAGTTCTATAAGAAATATTCAAGTCATTCGCTCTTTCTCAAATGTTGATACTGAGAGAACAATAACAATTTTTATTCAAACAAAGCAATACGCTCTTTGTTGTAACCCATTGAAGACGAGTGAAAGGGCTCTGATTGCATCCAACTATAAATGGGCTTGGTATGGACTCCTCCACCTTTTGGGGAGATCCGTGTTACTATCACGTTAGAGACGTGTTCAAAACGTGTTGAGAACGTATTCACATCGCGTTTAATAATTGCTTTTCGTCATCGTTGGGACACGGTTCACGGCAGTTTCAGAACCGCTATGAACCGCCATCTAAACCGGCGATGTGTGATCGCCCCTTTACCATCTTAGGCCGATACGCGGCTTTCTCTTTCAAAATGCCGCTTGGGTCTCTTCAACCTCTTTGTTACTGAATAAAAAAAAAAACTCAATGTTGTCGTTAATTGTGCCGAACCACTTTTTTCCCTAAACTATAGGTGTACCCTCTCTTGACAGCGTTTTTGACTACAGACAGTACGCTGTCAAACCCTGTAGGGAGTGCAAAACAAAAAATGATAGGTTGTCTCCTTACATGCGGGACTGGTCAGATCTCACCTCTCTAATTCGTACAATGAATGAAGCTTCAAACGTTAATGAAGATGAAACTACAACATATAATTCATTGGCCACGTTGCTTTGGATTTAATAAGTTATTAATCTTATGTCCTATCATGTTAAGGTATATTTTAGATCTCTGTTGCTATGAAATATATAGTGCATACTCCAAGCGGCGCCAATGGTTTGGCATCAGACACAGCATGTGTATGTGTTTGTTTGTCTTTTAATTTGTAATTGTATTGTTTTTTATTTGGTATTTCTTCTCTAGTCAGTGATTTTATACACACTTACATGTAACCAGAGGTGAGATTGGTGAGAACTATACTGACATGTTTGAAACGCAAAGGAGCCACGGAGTGTTGGCCTGCATTGGCAAGAGTATTATTTAAAGGTTCCCTAAAATACAAATCCCCTTTGAACCGTGTTGATTTATGATACCCTCAACATCACTTTTGCGGTGAAACGAATATCTAGAAACGTTCAGGAAATTTTTAACTAATTTTTCCTCAATTTTTCTTCAGATTACTTGGATATGCCTACAAAAAAAAAAAATCCTTTCAAGCCAATATTCCTGTTGTGACCCCATCTGTCAATCATTGCTAAAGTACTGAAATGTTTAACAAGAGACATTAGAAAAACACTCCCCCCCCCCCCCCCACTAAGCATAGCTTGCATGTTTTTATATTAACGTGACTAACAAAAGACATGGCGAGGGAACATGAAAGTTATTCTCGGTCTCGGGGAGGGTGCATTTAAGATGTTTTGTTAATCATATAGATACTTATGCGATGATCGAAAGATGAGGTCACAGCAGGAATATTGATTTGGAAAGATTTTTTGTGGTCTCATCCAAGAAATCTGAAGAAAACTAGAAGAAAAAAAAATATTCAAAACCATGTAGAATGTTTCTAGATATTTGTTTCACCACAAAAGTGATGTTCAGGTTATCATGAATCAACACAAATCAATATGCATTTGTATGTCATAGAACGTTTTTGAAGGACAATCTCTGGAGCAAATGCAGCAGATGGTACATTGTATTAAACATGTATGAAACATGTACACTGTATATCTTCGGTTGCAGCAGGGCAACGGGGCCACACGCACCGCTCCTTGCCCTGCAACTGCGCCTTCCAAGCTAAACTGCATAGGTATAAGCAGACGCTGAGCCTGATCAGTTCTCCTTACTTACACGCCATCTCAAAATATATGTGTGTATGCTAGTTCTCAAATAGGTACCTTGGCCAAATATATTGACCACTTCTATTTGTCTTCATTCGCTAAGTACACATTGCGCAATGGACATACAATGGAATCGCATTTTTTATCGTCTCGCTTCAGATTAAAAAAAGAAGAAGATCATTGTCGTTTAATTCCATGTTAATTTTCATATTTGAGTGTTTATTTTTCTTTTGTCCTGTGTGTCAGTGTTACCAGGTTTCCAAGCGTTGACAAGGCAACTGGAGCCTTCTCTTCGTCACGACAATTGGGGGAATGAAAGAGAGATGGCAAAAATAAGGTGAGTATATAGGCTTTCGTTGGGCGCGCAGTCTCACGATTATCACAATCAGAAAATTGGCGCCATCGCACCAAGGAAAAGAGGATGGAGCCAAGACTAACAAGGAGCCAGCCTAGAACAGACCCGAGTTACGGACTCTGGCCCAAGGGCAAACATCAGACTGCAGGGCTTTGTTGTTGCTATTGTTGACATGTTATACCTTAGCCTTTTTGCAAAGGCGGCTCGCAATGAATTCGCATAATACGGCGGGTAGGTGGACTCGCGCGCACACAGCGATCGGATGGGACCGAGCTCGCCGATTGCGCGCTGTGTGTGCGAGTCCATTGCTCTTTGCGTGCGCGTGCTGAAATTATAGCGTGCTGCATTTGAAGACTATTAGTCCATGGGCCAAGACCCGAAAAATGGGTTATTGGTACCATCTGAGGTGGCAAAACCTTTTTGGTGTCATTTTGTTTGTTGGGCATAGATATGCTTATCAAGCTATGATAGCATTTCCAAATGAGTAGCTTAGTCATAATAAATGAATTTTAAACCAATTTGGTCTCGTTTTTATATCCCTATACTTCTGAATCGAAACTAACCGCTATACAAAGAAGAGCCTGTCTTGTATGTCCACAGGTGTTCTGTTGTAAACGCGGTGCGCTTAGTCTTTGTTCAAGGCAGCGAAGGGAATATCCGAAGGGTTATGATGTCCACAGCTGTCACGAGGTGCGCTTAGTCTTTATCTAGAACGATGTACCGTTATGATATCTAAGGTTCCTAACAAAAGGAATTATCTATACTGTTTTTATACTACCCTCACAACATATATATCAGTTTTAAACAAAAATCATTTTGTTCGTGCACAATATTATAATGCATTGTAGTGTACCGGTACATTGTTTTTGCATTATCTTTCATTGTTGGATGGAAATAAAGCGACATTGGCTTGGTACTGGCGTTTTCACCGTATCGTTTTCACCGGAAAATGATAAATAATTGAAAAATATAGTAAAAGTCACTAGAAATTGCTTTTGTTGTTGTTTTTAGATAAAGGGATCACTGTATCATAAGCTTTGGATATTCCCCTTGCCGTCTTGAATAAAGACTAAGCGCTGTGGACATCATAACCTTTGGATATTCCCTCCGCTACCTTGAATAAGGACTAAGCGCACTGTGTTTACAAGAGAACACCTGTGAACATACAGAAGACAGTGCTCTTCTTTGTATAGCGGTTGGTCTCGATTCAGAAGTATAGGGATATAACAACGAGACCAAATTGGTTAAAAATCAAGTTATTATGACTAGGCTACTCATTTGGAAATGCTATCATAGCTTGACAAGTATATCTATGCCCGACAAACAAAATGACACCAAAAAGGTTTTGCCACCTCAGGTGGTACCAATATCTGGCCTGGCTCATGGACTATTATATACGGCTGGGTCAAGAAGACTTAAAGTTTACAGTCTATAGTGACTCTGGGTTTTTGATTTGCTTCGTTTCTTTGTGTATGTGTGTGTGTGTGTGTGTGTATGTATGTTCTCTGTTTGTTTGGGGTTTTTCGGTGGGGGTGGGGGCTTTAGGACTCTAGAGCCAATAGAACCCTCTCTTTGAACAACTTTGCAGATTACAGTGCACTCCCGTTATAACGAACATGGTTTAAACGAAATTCCGGTCGCAAGGGAGTAAAATTTCAGGTCGCAGCATTATCCTCTCTGTCTTTTTGTAATTGTGTATTTTGTTCGGTTATAACGAAATTTCAATCTAACGGAAGAAAATTGTCGGTCCGGAAGACTTTGTTGTAACGGTAGTCCACTGTATATTAATTTGAATATAGGCCTATACACTGTAAAAACATCGGTGTTAGATTTAACATAACGGGTGTTAAATCTAACACCGATCAAACTTCAACAGAGAACCACACCCACAGATGTTGAAAATGCACTGTGATGGTGTTAAAAAGTGTTCACCTGACACTTCGTGGTGTTAATTTGACAGTGTACCTTTTGTTTTGTTTTTTATTGTTCCATATTCCACATTTCAACAAATACATAAAACATAAACATCACGATACAAAAGCCTGGATGAATTGTCACGTACAGCTTATAAGACAATAAAACATGTGAAATATGAGGAATCTACATAGAAGCATTGCTTGTAGGGTGTAGATTCCCAGATGCGGATGTGAGATTATTTCTTACTTGGGTATGTAATTAAAGGAATGACAATTTCTGAATTGGAGAAATATAAACGCCAAAAAGTAAAAAGAAAAAGAAAAAAGAAAACAATGAAAACAATGTCCGCGGCACAGACTTCTTGAGTGTTGCGTGATCACCCGAGCGAGGTACAAGTCAAATGCAGTGTATAATAGCAGAGATACCAAATGTGTACAAAGGAAGTTCAGGAGATAATACAGAAATCACGAGCGAGGCACATGTTACATAATCGATAATGTCAGTAATGTGAAGTATGAACAGAGAATATCGAGGAGGATTGAAGAATAGCTATAGATATGAATTCAGAAAAACTAGTTTAAGTTTATGTTTAAATGAATAAAGAGACTGAGATTGGATTATTTCTCTATCCAACTCATTCCAAAGTTTAGGTCCTGTAGTGGTTATTGTTTTTAAAGCAGATACGGTTCGTACAGGAGAAAGATGAAAAGGATCTTTTTGTCTAGTAGGGTAAGAATGAACTTCAGTATTTTTGACAAACATCGAAGAAAACACATCAGGGAGACCACCTGAGTTTAATTGATACATAAATGACCCGATATTAAAATGATATAAATCCTGGATCTTAAGTGTTCTACTGGAAAAGAATAAGACATTAGTGTGTTCGAAAAATGTGGCGAAGTTAATTATCCGTATAGCTCTTTTCTGTATCAATAATAAAGAATTAAGTCTAGGTGTACAGCAGTTTCCCCATGCCAGGATTCCATAACCTATATAAGGCAAAAATAGAGTAGAATACAATGAATGCAGAGCATGTTTAGGAAAAAACTGTTTTAACTTATACATAACACCTACATTTTTTGATAATAATTTACGCAAAGAATCAACATGAACTTTCCATGTCAACTTACAATCAATATAAAGACCAAGGAATTTTATATGTTCCACCTGGTTCAATTCTACGTCGTTTACAACCAACTTACCCGGTAAAATATTGATTATATTGCTAAAAACCATAAATTTTGTCTTGGTCAAATTCAATGACAATTTATTAGCCTGAATCCACTTAGATACTGATTTTAATTCAGTATTTACGGTATTCAGTAAAACATGAGGGTTTCGATTTGAATAAAAAATACTGGTGTCATCGGCAAAAAGTAGAAAATAGAGCAGAGAGGACGAACTGCGAAAGTCATTCATATAAAGAATAAACAATAAAGGACCTAAAAGGGATCCTTGCGGTACCCCACAAGTTATAGGCTGTGAACTGGACACATGGCCATTCAAACTAACAAATTGAGTTCTTCCAGTAAGGTAACTTCCAAACCACTCCAAGGCCCTCCCACGAATCCCATAGTGTTGTAATTTGTATAATAATATTTCATGGTTGATTGTGTCAAAGGCCTTGGAGTAGTCAAGAAAGATACCTACTGTATGACACTTGGCATCGATCGCTTTGATAATTTTCTCTATCATGAGTAAAATAGCATGAATTGTAGAATGCTTTTTACGAAATCCAAATTGATTTTCATCTATTACATTACAGTCATTTAAGAATCGGAATACACGTGTGTACACAATCTTTTCAAGTAATTTAGAAAAAGAGGTTAATAACGATATTGGTCGATAATTTCCCAGTTCGTCCTCTCGGCCCTTTTTATATATCGGGATAACTTTAGTGATTTTCATCCTAGTAGGCACTATACCGTTCAGCAATGACAAATTAAATATATGGGCGAGAGGTACAACAATCTCATGTATAACATATTTCAGAAGATAATTAGAAATTCCATCATAACCAGTACTTTTTTTTTGGCTTTAAGATTATTTACAATGTCAACAATTTCGGATTCTAATACAGGCATAAAAAACAAAGATTGATTATTGCGATGACTTAAATACGTAGAAAAAGGTATATCCGTTTCCGGAATAACATCAGCTAAATTAGATCCAACCTTCACAAAATATGAATTAAACGCTTCAGAGATTTCATTATCATCTCTTAACTCAAAGTCATTTACACAAATCTTATGGATATCCGATTTATTTCGTTTCTTCTGAAGAACATTATTAATAACTTTCCACGTGGATTTAATGTCCTTCTCATGGAGAAGAAACAGTGAAGAAAAATATTTCTTTTTTGCCTCACGCAACACAGAAGTAAGAACATTACGATAACTAGTATATTTGCTTTTTGCAGCATCAGTTTTTTGAGACTTGCACTGTAAAAACATCGGTGTTAGATTTAACACCACGGGTGTTAAATCTAACACCGATCAAACTTCAATAAAGGACCACACCCACAGGTGTTAAAAATGCACTGTGATGGTGTTGAAAAGCGTTCACCTGACACTTCGTGGTGTTAATTTGACACTGTACCTGGTGTTATTTTGACACTGTACTGGTGTTAATTAAAAAATGACACCACGTGGTGTTGATTTGATATTTGCTGGTGTTAATATCAATGGTTTAACACCCGTCAAGCTTCAATAAGGGACCACACCAGCTGGTGTTACTTTGGTGTAAACTTATTTTCACATTTTTGCAAAAATCTAGTATTTTAATGTAAAATTCTTGATCGTCTTGTTTAAATTAAAAATCAACAAGAAGTGCAGTTACTAAGAAACTCTTCAAAAAACAGTTTGAAATTTGGAAATGACACCCGTAGGTGTTAATTTAACACCATAAATGAGCACCGAAAATTTAACACCAGCTCGGTGTTCACTATTCAACACCGGACTTTTTGCAGTGTGAATATATAAAAGAGCTTATTTTTCTTATTGATAGACCTCAACAAAGATTTCGATATCCAGGGGGATCGTGGTATCTTTTTATAATTTGATCTAAATTGTGATCTTATCGGAAAATGAAAAGAGAAAAGAGGAGCGATCAGATCAACAAACTTATCATGTGCATCATTAGGCTCATTCGCATTGAGAACCACTGACCAATCAATATTTAACAGGCTTTCCTTAAATCTTATAATATTTTGTTCAGACATAACACGAGCTGTAGAATTCATTTCCCAAGTTGCAGGCTTAAAGCGATTTAGTATAAATGGACTGGAAGCAAACACTGGTGTTATTTTGGTGTTATTCTGGTGTTATTTTGACACTGTACTGGTGTTAATTCAAAAATGACACCACATGGTGCTGATTTGATATTTTTTGGTGTTAATATCAATGGTTTAACACCCGTCCAGCTGGTGTTACTTTGGAGTAAATTTATTTTCAATTTTTTTCAAAAATCTAGTATTTTGATGTAAAATTTATGATCGTCTTGTTTAAATTAAAAATCAACAAGAAGTGCAGTTTAATACTAAGAAACTCTTCAAAAAACAGTTTAAAATTTGGAAATGACACCCGGAGATGTTAATTTAACACCATTAATGAGCACCAAAAATTTAACACCAGCTCGGTGTTCACTATTTAACACCGGACTTTTTGCAGTGTATAGTTCCCACCAAGAATGGTGAAATGCATTTTGAAGGAAAAAACAGAAAATGCTCTCCCCAGAAATAGGGCACCAACAACCTTGTAACCTCCTCCCTCTCCCCCGGCCTATTAATCGGGGTCACTACTGACTCCGTCACATTACGGCCACAAACAGCTTACACTCTTTATCCCCATGAGTATCATGCAGAATGACTTGGCTGGCTTCTGGATAATATAGAGAACTATTAGATACTTAGACACGCTCAAAACTGAGCTTTGCATTATTGTGTATACTTTTATTTTCTATTCCTCATAATGATTTCCTCAAAACTTCGAAAAAAAAAAATTTATGAGCTTCTTGAAGAAGATAGAATATCAGTTTTATTTCTTGGGTCATTAATGTTATATTCAAGAAAAATAAGTTTTTAGTTGTTTTTCCTGGGGGGTGGTCATTTTCATAAAATAATTCGTCAAAGAGTCAAAATGGCTTTCAATCAATTCTGAAGAAAAAAAAAAAACTTCCAGTGTGCTCCATCAAATAAATGCATAAGTTTTTTGTTTCACTTGTCCCAAGGAACATGCAAGCAAGTGAGAGTTTTCTATCACAAAGTTTTTATGCTCCCCCGTCATTTTCAAACTTACTAACAATCGATTTCATCCGAAAAGCGATCGCAATAAAAAGTCAGCTTTCAAATTCGTCTTTGGGCGCTCAAAGTCAACTAAATCATTATTGATAGTCCATAGTCATTTAGATTACTCATAATGCCTAACAGTTATGTTCCTTCGGTCGTTCAAATTCGGTATAGTGAGTAAGCATATTTGAAGTAACTGCACTCAACTTATACTAATATGAGGTTCGTATACCAGATACAAAGTCAAAACGAGGAGGGCAAGAACGAATTAGTTCATTTCATTAGTCTTTTAATTCAGTTGAGTTCACTATTAGTTTAATCAGTTTAAATCAATACTTGGCCTTGGCGATGTTATGCTCAATTGATAAAGTATATAGCATGAAACGTTTACCTTCTTCTGCTGTAAAAATTAGGAAAATGTGGGAATTCTGAGATCTGTTCTGGAAGTCCTGTTTTGATTTCGGGGGGGGGGGGGGTTATACCCTTCTTCCTCCGTTATTAACCATGAAATATTCTTAAAACTGATCGCGTATAATTGTTCTGTATAATACTGGTTGTCATCAGGAAATAGCCTATACTTCTTGCTAGATTCATTTACACATTTCAATTTTTTTATAAGATTAGTACAGTGTATCGGATAAACGCTTACGCCTTCATCTCTTCTGTATTCATTTCGTATAATTCCAAAAACTTGAAAGCATGATAGTGTAATTAAGTGACTAACTGACAATCTATAGAAGGAAAAAACAACAACAACATGGCTGACCATTATCTATAGTACACTATCGACGCACTACCAATGAGGTCTGACATAGAATAATTGAAGCTTTTAGACAACAACACGGGACTATTTTGTAATTGCGGACAGACTTAGTGCAGAGAGGTGAGAACATCCCTGCTTGACGTTAAAGGGAGGCAGTCCTGAGATTTTCACTGTAATGATAATTAAGAAGAGTAAAAAAACATAACCTTTCACCAATTTATACGCGTGGAAATGAAAAACTGTCTCCGTACGCGATTTTTGAAAAATAATTCCTGCAAGCGATCGTGTTAGAGCCGGCAAAAAGATGCTACGTCATGCATGCCCTACTCAGCCCTACTCACCAAGTTGACAGCCGTGCCTCTAAAAACCAAATTAAGTGTTCAAATGATTAGTTGCAATTTTATCATAAAATGTGAAAGTATGTGGTTTTATTATTTCAAACAAAATATTTCAAGCTTTACATATATAATTCATGAAAAATTAATATTGTTAACATAGATCTATATGTATTTTTAAACCAAATATACCATGAACTTGACATCAAATAGGCACGGTCCTTTTCTAGCTTCCGTCCGTGTTGCATACTGCTTAGCGTAGAAACCACTCTCGCGCGCGAATTCTTACCATACTAATGTACACAGTACTCTGTCTAGTTGATTTTGGCGTTCAAACCGAAGATAACCTGTGCATGAGAGAGTCGAATTCTTCAAAGAAAATATTCTTTGTATCTCAATATTTCTGTAAGTAGTCAGATATCGCCTTTCCTCGAAAAAAAAAAAAATATGACGTGAGCCGGGAAGGGTAAACACAGGGGGTCGTAGGGATATGATTTCGCTCCACTTTGCCGTGCATGTCCAGTCGGCACTGGCAGCAGCTAGCTCAGTGGCACTGTACTGCAGTCCAACCCCGGCTGCAGCCCCACGGTAAATGAAACATAGCTAGCCACTTAGCTTACCTCTCTACGCTTTTTCCCCTCGATTCTCTTCGAAGTCGATGCTCGAGGTGTTTCTGTTTTATAACTCATGTGAGCAAATGGTCGGGATTGCATCTGGCTTCAGGAGTTTTCTCGGTTTATAACCGAGAGCCACAGCCTGCCGGTCCACGTAAAAACATCGCTTCTCAAATGGTCCACGCACAGGTAGGTCACAACACAATATCGAGATTTTGTAGGCCCCAAGTTTCTTATGTTCGGCATCGTTGTGCCGAGATTTCCCAGCCATACAGCTCACCTTTCACGATACTTTTGTGGGTCTGGGACGGAAAAAAGGATTTTCCTGGGAAATTTTCTGCACGATTCGAGCAAAACTACTGATGTAAGATAGCCTGACCAGACGACGCTGAATGCGGTCGCCCCTATAGTGTACTAGCAGACCTGTGTAGAACCGTTTCTACCTACAATCTGTACAATGTACGTAGAACATGCATGAGCGGCGATAGGGCTGCATGTGCAGCTGCGCTTGTGATAGACTGGAAAAGTGCGAAGGGCAAACCGCGTACGGAGTATCTACCGTAGATCTAGTTGTACCGTCCACACGTGTACTGTGCGAATATAATACACAATACATACACACACACACACACACACACATACACACACAACGTAGAAACCATGTCAAATACTAGTAGCCACCGACTTCTTCATGCATCTGGGTAACTAGGGAGCGTACGGCTAACGAGCAGAACACGGCTGGGAAGAGTTGTGCCTCGGTGACGTCTGACTCTCCGTCAGGACTTGCTCATTAGCATATTCACCATGCAGATTTACACTTTTTCAACCAAAATTTACGAGCTTATTTGGTGATTTGAAAGTTTGTTTTTGGTGAAAGTAGTTCATTGGAGTAACCAACAACAACATATTTTTTTTTAATTCGTGAGGGAGCTGCCTCACTTTAAGCGCTAGACTTATAGCAGGGAGGTGCGAGACTTAGTATCACCTTCCTGCTTATAGCTACGATGTTAAAGATGCTTCAAATGAAATGAAATGTATACGAAAACTATTCATGGAAGACATGCATAAAAATAAGAAAAAAAAGCATGAAAAACAAAAGACTAAGAAAAGGCACAACAATTTGTCAATTACTCAAAATGAGAAGAAATTAGAATAAAAAGAAGTAAAGAATAAACAGGATAACAAAATAAGAAAGAATACACGAAATGTGAATGAAATTACATGTATTTTGCATAATAATTATGTATGCATGAAAAATCAAAATTCCTGTTGTGTCCATGCGGATACATCATGCGCAATAATTCTAATTTACATGATTTAGATGAATAAAGTAGAAAACCACCTTCCTAAAAACAAAATTTGATACTCGAAACAAGCTGACCAGCCCTGCCTTCTTCTAATTGACGAAATTTCAAATTCCACAGCAGATTAACGAAAGTGTGTTCCATTTAACACTTTTGATCTCTCGAAAATAAAATTGAGTGCTCTAAAGCAAAATTGGATCCTTCTAACACTTTTAATCGCTCCAAAAAACACATGCTCCATCAAATACGAAATAGATTGATTGCTGTTTGTGTTAAATTGAATGACAAATAAACACAAAACATATGACGTTGTCGAATTGAATGACGATTTTAAGAATTTTATTAGGAAGGGTTTGAAATTGACCGGTACATAATCCTATTATATTTGAGAGGGAAGTTGACTAGACACAATATCACCCGGAGAGCTTATATTTAGGTCGATGATTCCAAAAGTATGGGTCTCTACATACCTCAAACTGTGTTCTCGTTGAAAACTTTCGGTCTATCTCAAGTGTTAAACACACACACACACACACACACACACACAATAATAATGTTAAAAGCATTATCTCATGGGCAGGACGAATTTATACCATAAAGGAGTTGCAAATAATAACGTACGACATTACGATATCTTCATGGCAATTAATGTGGATATATCACCCATCCCTTATTGCTGCAAGGTTACTTTAACAGTAGTAAAGGCAAAATTGAAACCTAAATCTGAACATGAGTATAATGTCATTGTTTGCTTGATTAACAATATATTTCGTTTTGAATGAACAATAAATTAATTACCCTAAATCAGCATATTTTATCTTCGTTACACTTTAGGAGTTTCAAGTTTCCCCTTGTGAGTCACCATAAATGTAGGCTAGGGATCGTTTAGTTTTGGTTGAGACCTAATTTCAGCTTTTTAACATTTTTTTTTTTGGTGAGATAATGAGAAACCTCTTATGAGATATGAAAGAGCATGTAATTCCATTAGGAATTCAACCTTTATTTGATGAAAATTGGTTTGAAATGGCCGAGATATCCAAAACAGAGCAATTCCAATAAGTGTGAGACCCACACTTTATTACGATCACTTTGTTTTACTTTGTTTGGATGTTTCAGTCATTGCAAATCCGATTTTCATCAAATAAACTCTGAATTCCTCTTAAAATGGTATGCTCTGTACTATTTCATAAGTGTTTTCTTGGTATCTCGCAAAAAGTTAAAAGCCCAATTCTCATCTCCACCAACACTGTACCATCCCTTTAATGTTCGTTGATGTTTATCCAGAAAAGCGTTTTCCAAGCATCGGACGTTGCAGAAAACCATTCAGTTATTCAAAACCGGTATTCCACCGATGGATATGCGATTCTCCAGTGACGTCACGAAGATACCACGACTCAACCAGACTACCAACATGACTGAAAAACGGAACTGCGCTCTCATTGGCAACTCTGGTGTGCTGTTAAATAGCAGTTGCGGTTATCTCATCGACAGCTCCGATTTTGTAATCCGAATGAATCTGGCGCTGTTTGGAGGCGAGTTCGCTTCGGACGTCGGTTCAAAAGTCAGTCTGATGTCATTGAATTCCGAACAATACAGACACTTGACGTACTGTACAGACAACTACGGCAACATCACTATCGACGGGCTGCCACGCGTGTGTTGGGAACTTCTGACAAGCTTAACCCGCATGAACGGCAGTACCCTCTGGTATTCCGGGAGTATGGCCCACAACGATCGTCTGAAAACGGCGCTGGCGGTGCTGAGCAATTTTTACAGCCTTCATTTTGGTTTCGCCTACAGCCCTGCAGAGCTCAAGGGTCAAGTAAAAAAGTGAGCAGATGGAGAACTATTACCTATTCGGAAATTTTGCTGTGAAAAACCACATGGGCAATTCCGCAGTTAGGTGGACATGACATGGATAAAAGAAATGTGCCTCTTTATCTTACTCTTTAATATAGGTATCAACTAATGCCATGGATGTTCACCAATCATTAAGGTCTTTCAAATTCAGTAGATTTTATTTTTTGTATTTATTGATTTTGCGAGATCTAAAACCATCATTTAAAATGTACATGTGGGACTGGGGATGCTGAAATTCACTTAAATGCAAATTACAGTGGGTTACTTTGAAATTTTTTTTCCTCAAAGTTTTGCTAAAGGGTAAAAGATGAATACATTAAAATATTCCAGAAGTCATGTGACTTTTTGTCAATTACAAAAGGGTGAGATGACCTGCGGAATTACTCCGGACAAATGTAACGTTACTAACTGTAACGTTACTAACCATGCTTTTGGGGGTCTAGCTGAGAAATTATCGGTCGAACTGCTAAAAAAAATTGCTTGAACACTTGCCATGATGCAATAATTGAAATTAATGCAACACTTTCTTTGAAGTAACTTGAATATTTGCACACTTTTTGTAACAAGACATTGATTTTTTGTCATGTCCTTTTTTCGTAACGTTACTAACCAGCCCTTTAAGTTGCCATAGCAATTCTAATATTTCTCGGATTGTATTCATTCTTTTTTGTATCATAAACCTGGGAAGGATGAACTTGTTTTTGACATAACTTTGACTTGAAATGAATAAATGGAAATTTAGTAGTAAAAAGAAATATCTAAATTTGTTCAAATGTAACGTTACTAACCGCAGAATTGCCCACATGTTCTTTGTTCTTTGTTTTGGGTTACCCTTTTTCTCTTCTTTTCAGACACAGAAGCGTTTGTTGGTCATTAAACAAAGAAGTATTGTAGGCCAGTGTATATATCGTATTCATGTATTGAACTGTGGAAAGTTCATCATGGCGACGAATCGATATACATTCTGGAATCAGTCATTCACTTACAACTTGAAGGATTCTCATCTAATGATAGGGCCTATCCGTATCTGAGCGTGCGAGTGTCGCCAGTGCTAACGTGCGCGACAAGCAATGGCAACGGGCATTCACGTTACTGATGTTTTGTTTGTTTGTTTGTTTTTGTTTTTTTTTTTGCATATCATACTCAGCATTGTGTATGGATGTGTGTCCTACAACAGACACACATGGTACGCATCTACAGAAAATTGAAATGCAACGTATTAAGGGGGAACATCGGGATAATGCATTTTTGTTTTCATTCGTGATTATTTTTGTTGGTTCTGAAATTACAAATTAATCACAAATATTTATTTCGTGACCCGTCAAATATTTTATAACCAAGGGTCTAAAAAGAAATACCAAGCGGCACAATTTTTTTTACTGAGATCAGCAAGATCACCATCGGGCAACACTTTCAAAATGGCGACACAATTCCCTCCCGGATACTTTATTGCAGCTGCGCTGCCGAACAGTCGTCGGACACACAGGTGTACATAGCTGTACAATGTCTTGATTTTGAATTCACACACACACACACACACACACACACAGATAGAGAGAGAAATCCTCAAAATCACAAAAATACTGATTCAATGACCAGACTAAAATTGCATTCCCAAGGCTTTCATAAAATTACCAATTTTCACCATTTGGTTGCTGTAAGATTGTCGAGTAAAACATAGCACTTTTATTTTTATTCATCTTGATCGTCTGACAATAATCCAACAATTCTCCATGTGGTATGCCAAAATGGCGGTGTGTGGACTGTTCGAAGCGGGAGCTGGGCGCGCATTTTGGTGACAGGGTGGGGCGTACCGGCGTGGAGCCACTATATATTTTACCCTCATGTCACGAGCATTCTCTTCTTTCGGGGTCTAGGAACACTACCCCCAGGAAAACCACCCTCCGGATAACTACCACCCGGATAATTACCCCCCAGGACAATTCCCCCCTAGGGCAACTACCCCCCGGACAACTACCCTCCAAGGGCAATTACCTTCCAGGGTAATGACCCCCTAGGACAACTACCCCCGGACAACTACCCTCCCAGGGAAATCACCCCCCAGGGCAATTCCCCCTTAGGAAAAGTACCCCCTGGATAACTACCCCTCGGATAACTACCCCTGGATAACTACCCCCGCAAAACTACCCCCTGGATAACTACCCCCTGGGTAACTACCCCCCCCCCAGAACTACCCTCTGGACAACTACCCCCAGGATAACTACCCCCTGGGTAACTACCCCCAGATAATTACCACCAGGATAACTATCCCCAGGTTAATAACCCCTCCTCCGATAACTGGACCCCAGATAACTTCCCATGGATGATTACCCTGCAAGGATAAGTAGGCCTACAACTCCCCCTCCCCTATAACTATCAAGAGGAAAATTACCCCCAGGACAGTGCACTACGTCAATTACCCCCTGGATAACCTCCCGGGTCATTGCCCCCCCCCCCCCCCCAACTCTTACTTTTGATAAAAAGAATATTACTACTACAGGAAACGAAGTTCTTTATATTATTTGCCAGGAATCACGGAGATGCCATACTGATACATCATCTTATGAAAACAACATCTTAAGGTGTTTTAGTAGTAGCCATGATAAAAAATCATGGGCGTACATACTCGAGCAGGATTCGAACCCACGACCTCCTGATCACCGGACAGGCGTCATCTCCACTAGACCACCGAGCTTTCGCCCGACAGCAAGTGTTGGTTCTAATCCTTATAGCATGCAGCGGGTACTGCTTTGTTATTCAAATTTATGAAGTTCTTCCGTCGAGATGTTTTCATTGCAACTGATTGACAAATTGCCCTACATCGACGTAAATAAGCACTGAATTGATCAGTGTTTTAGTAGTAGCCATGATAAAAAATCATGGGCGTACATACTCGAGCAGGATTCGAACCCACGACCTCCTGATCACCGGACAGGCGTCATCTCCACTAGACCACCGAGCTTTCGCCCGACAGCAAGTGTTGGTTCTAATCCTTATAGCATGCAGCGGGTACTGCTTTGTTATTCAAATTTATGAAGTTCTTCCGTCGAGATGTTTTCATTGCAACTGATTGACAAATTGCCCTACATCGACGTAAATAAGCACTGAATTGATCAGTGTTTTAGTAGTAGCCATGATAAAAAATCATGGGCGTACATACTCGAGCAGGATTCGAACCCACGACCTCCTGATCACCGGACAGGCGTCATCTCCACTAGACCACCGAGCTTTCGCCCGACAGCAAGTGTTGGTTCTAATCCTTATAGCATGCAGCGGGTACTGCTTTGTTATTCAAATTTATGAAGTTCTTCCGTCGAGATGTTTTCATTGCAACTGATTGACAAATTGCCCTACATCGACGTAAATAAGCACTGAATTGATCAGTGTTTTAGTAGTAGCCATGATAAAAAATCATGGGCGTACATACTCGAGCAGGATTCGAACCCACGACCTCCTGATCACCGGACAGGCGTCATCTCCACTAGACCACCGAGCTTTCGCCCGACAGCAAGTGTTGGTTCTAATCCTTATAGCATGCAGCGGGTACTGCTTTGTTATTCAAATTTATGAAGTTCTTCCGTCGAGATGTTTTCATTGCAACTGATTGACAAATTGCCCTACATCGACGTAAATAAGCACTGAATTGATCAGTGTTTTAGTAGTAGCCATGATAAAAAATCATGGGCGTACATACTCGAGCAGGATTCGAACCCACGACCTCCTGATCACCGGACAGGCGTCATCTCCACTAGACCACCGAGCTTTCGCCCGACAGCAAGTGTTGGTTCTAATCCTTATAGCATGCAGCGGGTACTGCTTTGTTATTCAAATTTATGAAGTTCTTCCGTCGAGATGTTTTCATTGCAACTGATTGACAAATTGCCCTACATCGACGTAAATAAGCACTGAATTGATCAGTGTTTTAGTAGTAGCCATGATAAAAAATCATGGGCGTACATACTCGAGCAGGATTCGAACCCACGACCTCCTGATCACCGGACAGGCGTCATCTCCACTAGACCACCGAGCTTTCGCCCGACAGCAAGTGTTGGTTCTAATCCTTATAGCATGCAGCGGGTACTGCTTTGTTATTCAAATTTATGAAGTTCTTCCGTCGAGATGTTTTCATTGCAACTGATTGACAAATTGCCCTACATCGACGTAAATAAGCACTGAATTGATCAGTGTTTTAGTAGTAGCCATGATAAAAATCATGGGCGTACATACTCGAGCAGGATTCGAACCCACGACCTCCTGATCACCGGACAGGCGTCATCTCCACTAGACCACCGAGCTTTCGCCCGACAGCAAGTGTTGGTTCTAATCCTTATAGCATGCAGCGGGTACTGCTTTGTTATTCAAATTTATGAAGTTCTTCCGTCGAGATGTTTTCATTGCAACTGATTGACAAATTGCCCTACATCGACGTAAATAAGCACTGAATTGATCAGTGTTTTAGTAGTAGCCATGATAAAAAATCATGGGCGTACATACTCGAGCAGGATTCGAACCCACGACCTCCTGATCACCGGACAGGCGTCATCTCCACTAGACCACCGAGCTTTCGCCCGACAGCAAGTGTTGGTTCTAATCCTTATAGCATGCAGCGGGTACTGCTTTGTTATTCAAATTTATGAAGTTCTTCCGTCGAGATGTTTTCATTGCAACTGATTGACAAATTGCCCTACATCGACGTAAATAAGCACTGAATTGATCAGTGTTTTAGTAGTAGCCATGATAAAAAATCATGGGCGTACATACTCGAGCAGGATTCGAACCCACGACCTCCTGATCACCGGACAGGCGTCATCTCCACTAGACCACCGAGCTTTCGCCCGACAGCAAGTGTTGGTTCTAATCCTTATAGCATGCAGCGGGTACTGCTTTGTTATTCAAATTTATGAAGTTCTTCCGTCGAGATGTTTTCATTGCAACTGATTGACAAATTGCCCTACATCGACGTAAATAAGCACTGAATTGATCAGTGTTTTAGTAGTAGCCATGATAAAAAATCATGGGCGTACATACTCGAGCAGGATTCGAACCCACGACCTCCTGATCACCGGACAGGCGTCATCTCCACTAGACCACCGAGCTTTCGCCCGACAGCAAGTGTTGGTTCTAATCCTTATAGCATGCAGCGGGTACTGCTTTGTTATTCAAATTTATGAAGTTCTTCCGTCGAGATGTTTTCATTGCAACTGATTGACAAATTGCCCTACATCGACGTAAATAAGCACTGAATTGATCAGTGTTTTAGTAGTAGCCATGATAAAAAATCATGGGCGTACATACTCGAGCAGGATTCGAACCCACGACCTCCTGATCACCGGACAGGCGTCATCTCCACTAGACCACCGAGCTTTCGCCCGACAGCAAGTGTTGGTTCTAATCCTTATAGCATGCAGCGGGTACTGCTTTGTTATTCAAATTTATGAAGTTCTTCCGTCGAGATGTTTTCATTGCAACTGATTGACAAATTGCCCTACATCGACGTAAATAAGCACTGAATTGATCAGTGTTTTAGTAGTAGCCATGATAAAAAATCATGGGCGTACATACTCGAGCAGGATTCGAACCCACGACCTCCTGATCACCGGACAGGCGTCATCTCCACTAGACCACCGAGCTTTCGCCCGACAGCAAGTGTTGGTTCTAATCCTTATAGCATGCAGCGGGTACTGCTTTGTTATTCAAATTTATGAAGTTCTTCCGTCGAGATGTTTTCATTGCAACTGATTGACAAATTGCCCTACATCGACGTAAATAAGCACTGAATTGATCAGTGTTTTAGTAGTAGCCATGATAAAAAATCATGGGCGTACATACTCGAGCAGGATTCGAACCCACGACCTCCTGATCACCGGACAGGCGTCATCTCCACTAGACCACCGAGCTTTCGCCCGACAGCAAGTGTTGGTTCTAATCCTTATAGCATGCAGCGGGTACTGCTTTGTTATTCAAATTTATGAAGTTCTTCCGTCGAGATGTTTTCATTGCAACTGATTGACAAATTGCCCTACATCGACGTAAATAAGCACTGAATTGATCAGTGTTTTAGTAGTATCCATGATAAAAAATCATGGGCGTACATACTCGAGCAGGATTCGAACCCACGACCTCCTGATCACCGGACAGGCGTCATCTCCACTAGACCACCGAGCTTTCGCCCGACAGCAAGTGTTGGTTCTAATCCTTATAGCATGCAGCGGGTACTGCTTTGTTATTCAAATTTATGAAGTTCTTCCGTCGAGATGTTTTCATTGCAACTGATTGACAAATTGCCCTACATCGACGTAAATAAGCACTGAATTGATCAGTGTTTTAGTAGTAGCCATGATAAAAAAATCATGGGCGTACATACTCGAGCAGGATTCGAACCCACGACCTCCTGATCACCGGACAGGCGTCATCTCCACTAGACCACCGAGCTTTCGCCCGACAGCAAGTGTTGGTTCTAATCCTTATAGCATGCAGCGGGTACTGCTTTGTTATTCAAATTTATGAAGTTCTTCCGTCGAGATGTTTTCATTGCAACTGATTGACAAATTGCCCTACATCGACGTAAATAAGCACTGAATTGATCAGTGTTTTAGTAGTAGCCATGATAAAAAATCATGGGCGTACATACTCGAGCAGGATTCGAACCCACGACCTCCTGATCACCGGACAGGCGTCATCTCCACTAGACCACCGAGCTTTCGCCCGACAGCAAGTGTTGGTTCTAATCCTTATAGCATGCAGCGGGTACTGCTTTGTTATTCAAATTTATGAAGTTCTTCCGTCGAGATGTTTTCATTGCAACTGATTGACAAATTGCCCTACATCGACGTAAATAAGCACTGAATTGATCAGTGTTTTAGTAGTAGCCATGATAAAAAATCATGGGCGTACATACTCGAGCAGGATTCGAACCCACGACCTCCTGATCACCGGACAGGCGTCATCTCCACTAGACCACCGAGCTTTCGCCCGACAGCAAGTGTTGGTTCTAATCCTTATAGCATGCAGCGGGTACTGCTTTGTTATTCAAATTTATGAAGTTCTTCCGTCGAGATGTTTTCATTGCAACTGATTGACAAATTGCCCTACATCGACGTAAATAAGCACTGAATTGATCAGTGTTTTAGTAGTAGCCATGATAAAAAATCATGGGCGTACATACTCGAGCAGGATTCGAACCCACGACCTCCTGATCACCGGACAGGCGTCATCTCCACTAGACCACCGAGCTTTCGCCCGACAGCAAGTGTTGGTTCTAATCCTTATAGCATGCAGCGGGTACTGCTTTGTTATTCAAATTTATGAAGTTCTTATGAAGATGACGCCTGTCCGGTGATCAGGAGGTCGTGGGTTCGAATCCTGCTCGAGTATGTACGCCCATGATTTTTTATCATGGCTACTACTAAAACACTGATCAATTCAGTGCTTATTTACGTCGATGTAGGGCAATTTGTCAATCAGTTGCAATGAAAACATCTCGACGGAAGAACTTCATAAATTTGAATAACAAAGCAGTACCCGCTGCATGCTATAAGGATTAGAACCAACACTTGCTGTCGGGCGAAAGCTCGGTGGTCTAGTGGAGATGACGCCTGTCCGGTGATCAGGAGGTCGTGGGTTCGAATCCTGCTCGAGTATGTACGCCCATGATTTTTTATCATGGCTACTACTAAAACACTGATCAATTCAGTGCTTATTTACGTCGATGTAGGGCAATTTGTCAATCAGTTGCAATGAAAACATCTCGACGGAAGAACTTCATAAATTTGAATAACAAAGCAGTACCCGCTGCATGCTATAAGGATTAGAACCAACACTTGCTGTCGGGCGAAAGCTCGGTGGTCTAGTGGAGATGACGCCTGTCCGGTGATCAGGAGGTCGTGGGTTCGAATCCTGCTCGAGTATGTACGCCCATGATTTTTTATCATGGCTACTACTAAAACACTGATCAATTCAGTGCTTATTTACGTCGATGTAGGGCAATTTGTCAATCAGTTGCAATGAAAACATCTCGACGGAAGAACTTCATAAATTTGAATAACAAAGCAGTACCCGCTGCATGCTATAAGGATTAGAACCAACACTTGCTGTCGGGCGAAAGCTCGGTGGTCTAGTGGAGATGACGCCTGTCCGGTGATCAGGAGGTCGTGGGTTCGAATCCTGCTCGAGTATGTACGCCCATGATTTTTTATCATGGCTACTACTAAAACACTGATCAATTCAGTGCTTATTTACGTCGATGTAGGGCAATTTGTCAATCAGTTGCAATGAAAACATCTCGACGGAAGAACTTCATAAATTTGAATAACAAAGCAGTACCCGCTGCATGCTATAAGGATTAGAACCAACACTTGCTGTCGGGCGAAAGCTCGGTGGTCTAGTGGAGATGACGCCTGTCCGGTGATCAGGAGGTCGTGGGTTCGAATCCTGCTCGAGTATGTACGCCCATGATTTTTTATCATGGCTACTACTAAAACACTGATCAATTCAGTGCTTATTTACGTCGATGTAGGGCAATTTGTCAATCAGTTGCAATGAAAACATCTCGACGGAAGAACTTCATAAATTTGAATAACAAAGCAGTACCCGCTGCATGCTATAAGGATTAGAACCAACACTTGCTGTCGGGCGAAAGCTCGGTGGTCTAGTGGAGATGACGCCTGTCCGGTGATCAGGAGGTCGTGGGTTCGAATCCTGCTCGAGTATGTACGCCCATGATTTTTTATCATGGCTACTACTAAAACACTGATCAATTCAGTGCTTATTTACGTCGATGTAGGGCAATTTGTCAATCAGTTGCAATGAAAACATCTCGACGGAAGAACTTCATAAATTTGAATAACAAAGCAGTACCCGCTGCATGCTATAAGGATTAGAACCAACACTTGCTGTCGGGCGAAAGCTCGGTGGTCTAGTGGAGATGACGCCTGTCCGGTGATCAGGAGGTCGTGGGTTCGAATCCTGCTCGAGTATGTACGCCCATGATTTTTTATCATGGCTACTACTAAAACACTGATCAATTCAGTGCTTATTTACGTCGATGTAGGGCAATTTGTCAATCAGTTGCAATGAAAACATCTCGACGGAAGAACTTCATAAATTTGAATAACAAAGCAGTACCCGCTGCATGCTATAAGGATTAGAACCAACACTTGCTGTCGGGCGAAAGCTCGGTGGTCTAGTGGAGATGACGCCTGTCCGGTGATCAGGAGGTCGTGGGTTCGAATCCTGCTCGAGTATGTACGCCCATGATTTTTTATCATGGCTACTACTAAAACACTGATCAATTCAGTGCTTATTTACGTCGATGTAGGGCAATTTGTCAATCAGTTGCAATGAAAACATCTCGACGGAAGAACTTCATAAATTTGAATAACAAAGCAGTACCCGCTGCATGCTATAAGGATTAGAACCAACACTTGCTGTCGGGCGAAAGCTCGGTGGTCTAGTGGAGATGACGCCTGTCCGGTGATCAGGAGGTCGTGGGTCCGAATCCTGCTCGAGTATGTACGCCCATGATTTTTTATCATGGCTACTACTAAAACACTGATCAATTCAGTGCTTATTTACGTCGATGTAGGGCAATTTGTCAATCAGTTGCAATGAAAACATCTCGACGGAAGAACTTCATAAATTTGAATAACAAAGCAGTACCCGCTGCATGCTATAAGGATTAGAACCAACACTTGCTGTCGGGCGAAAGCTCGGTGGTCTAGTGGAGATGACGCCTGTCCGGTGATCAGGAGGTCGTGGGTTCGAATCCTGCTCGAGTATGTACGCCCATGATTTTTTATCATGGCTACTACTAAAACACTGATCAATTCAGTGCTTATTTACGTCGATGTAGGGCAATTTGTCAATCAGTTGCAATGAAAACATCTCGACGGAAGAACTTCATAAATTTGAATAACAAAGCAGTACCCGCTGCATGCTATAAGGATTAGAACCAACACTTGCTGTCGGGCGAAAGCTCGGTGGTCTAGTGGAGATGACGCCTGTCCGGTGATCAGGAGGTCGTGGGTTCGAATCCTGCTCGAGTATGTACGCCCATGATTTTTTTATCATGGCTACTACTAAAACACTGATCAATTCAGTGCTTATTTACGTCGATGTAGGGCAATTTGTCAATCAGTTGCAATGAAAACATCTCGACGGAAGAACTTCATAAATTTGAATAACAAAGCAGTACCCGCTGCATGCTATAAGGATTAGAACCAACACTTGCTGTCGGGCGAAAGCTCGGTGGTCTAGTGGAGATGACGCCTGTCCGGTGATCAGGAGGTCGTGGGTTCGAATCCTGCTCGAGTATGTACGCCCATGATTTTTTATCATGGCTACTACTAAAACACTGATCAATTCAGTGCTTATTTACGTCGATGTAGGGCAATTTGTCAATCAGTTGCAATGAAAACATCTCGACGGAAGAACTTCATAAATTTGAATAACAAAGCAGTACCCGCTGCATGCTATAAGGATTAGAACCAACACTTGCTGTCGGGCGAAAGCTCGGTGGTCTAGTGGAGATGACGCCTGTCCGGTGATCAGGAGGTCGTGGGTTCGAATCCTGCTCGAGTATGTACGCCCATGATTTTTTATCATGGCTACTACTAAAACACTGATCAATTCAGTGCTTATTTACGTCGATGTAGGGCAATTTGTCAATCAGTTGCAATGAAAACATCTCGACGGAAGAACTTCATAAATTTGAATAACAAAGCAGTACCCGCTGCATGCTATAAGGATTAGAACCAACACTTGCTGTCGGGCGAAAGCTCGGTGGTCTAGTGGAGATGACGCCTGTCCGGTGATCAGGAGGTCGTGGGTTCGAATCCTGCTCGAGTATGTACGCCCATGATTTTTTATCATGGCTACTACTAAAACACTGATCAATTCAGTGCTTATTTACGTCGATGTAGGGCAATTTGTCAATCAGTTGCAATGAAAACATCTCGACGGAAGAACTTCATAAATTTGAATAACAAAGCAGTACCCGCTGCATGCTATAAGGATTAGAACCAACACTTGCTGTCGGGCGAAAGCTCGGTGGTCTAGTGGAGATGACGCCTGTCCGGTGATCAGGAGGTCGTGGGTTCGAATCCTGCTCGAGTATGTACGCCCATGATTTTTTATCATGGCTACTACTAAAACACTGATCAATTCAGTGCTTATTTACGTCGATGTAGGGCAATTTGTCAATCAGTTGCAATGAAAACATCTCGACGGAAGAACTTCATAAATTTGAATAACAAAGCAGTACCCGCTGCATGCTATAAGGATTAGAACCAACACTTGCTGTCGGGCGAAAGCTCGGTGGTCTAGTGGAGATGACGCCTGTCCGGTGATCAGGAGGTCGTGGGTTCGAATCCTGCTCGAGTATGTACGCCCATGATTTTTTATCATGGCTACTACTAAAACACTGATCAATTCAGTGCTTATTTACGTCGATGTAGGGCAATTTGTCAATCAGTTGCAATGAAAACATCTCGACGGAAGAACTTCATAAATTTGAATAACAAAGCAGTACCCGCTGCATGCTATAAGGATTAGAACCAACACTTGCTGTCGGGCGAAAGCTCGGTGGTCTAGTGGAGATGACGCCTGTCCGGTGATCAGGAGGTCGTGGGTTCGAATCCTGCTCGAGTATGTACGCCCATGATTTTTTATCATGGCTACTACTAAAACACTGATCAATTCAGTGCTTATTTACGTCGATGTAGGGCAATTTGTCAATCAGTTGCAATGAAAACATCTCGACGGAAGAACTTCATAAATTTGAATAACAAAGCAGTACCCGCTGCATGCTATAAGGATTAGAACCAACACTTGCTGTCGGGCGAAAGCTCGGTGGTCTAGTGGAGATGACGCCTGTCCGGTGATCAGGAGGTCGTGGGTCCGAATCCTGCTCGAGTATGTACGCCCATGATTTTTTATCATGGCTACTACTAAAACACTGATCAATTCAGTGCTTATTTACGTCGATGTAGGGCAATTTGTCAATCAGTTGCAATGAAAACATCTCGACGGAAGAACTTCATAAATTTGAATAACAAAGCAGTACCCGCTGCATGCTATAAGGATTAGAACCAACACTTGCTGTCGGGCGAAAGCTCGGTGGTCTAGTGGAGATGACGCCTGTCCGGTGATCAGGAGGTCGTGGGTTCGAATCCTGCTCGAGTATGTACGCCCATGATTTTTTATCATGGCTACTACTAAAACACTGATCAATTCAGTGCTTATTTACGTCGATGTAGGGCAATTTGTCAATCAGTTGCAATGAAAACATCTCGACGGAAGAACTTCATAAATTTGAATAACAAAGCAGTACCCGCTGCATGCTATAAGGATTAGAACCAACACTTGCTGTCGGGCGAAAGCTCGGTGGTCTAGTGGAGATGACGCCTGTCCGGTGATCAGGAGGTCGTGGGTTCGAATCCTGCTCGAGTATGTACGCCCATGATTTTTTTATCATGGCTACTACTAAAACACTGATCAATTCAGTGCTTATTTACGTCGATGTAGGGCAATTTGTCAATCAGTTGCAATGAAAACATCTCGACGGAAGAACTTCATAAATTTGAATAACAAAGCAGTACCCGCTGCATGCTATAAGGATTAGAACCAACACTTGCTGTCGGGCGAAAGCTCGGTGGTCTAGTGGAGATGACGCCTGTCCGGTGATCAGGAGGTCGTGGGTTCGAATCCTGCTCGAGTATGTACGCCCATGATTTTTTATCATGGCTACTACTAAAACACTGATCAATTCAGTGCTTATTTACGTCGATGTAGGGCAATTTGTCAATCAGTTGCAATGAAAACATCTCGACGGAAGAACTTCATAAATTTGAATAACAAAGCAGTACCCGCTGCATGCTATAAGGATTAGAACCAACACTTGCTGTCGGGCGAAAGCTCGGTGGTCTAGTGGAGATGACGCCTGTCCGGTGATCAGGAGGTCGTGGGTTCGAATCCTGCTCGAGTATGTACGCCCATGATTTTTTATCATGGCTACTACTAAAACACTGATCAATTCAGTGCTTATTTACGTCGATGTAGGGCAATTTGTCAATCAGTTGCAATGAAAACATCTCGACGGAAGAACTTCATAAATTTGAATAACAAAGCAGTACCCGCTGCATGCTATAAGGATTAGAACCAACACTTGCTGTCGGGCGAAAGCTCGGTGGTCTAGTGGAGATGACGCCTGTCCGGTGATCAGGAGGTCGTGGGTTCGAATCCTGCTCGAGTATGTACGCCCATGATTTTTTATCATGGCTACTACTAAAACACTGATCAATTCAGTGCTTATTTACGTCGATGTAGGGCAATTTGTCAATCAGTTGCAATGAAAACATCTCGACGGAAGAACTTCATAAATTTGAATAACAAAGCAGTACCCGCTGCATGCTATAAGGATTAGAACCAACACTTGCTGTCGGGCGAAAGCTCGGTGGTCTAGTGGAGATGACGCCTGTCCGGTGATCAGGAGGTCGTGGGTTCGAATCCTGCTCGAGTATGTACGCCCATGATTTTTTATCATGGCTACTACTAAAACACTGATCAATTCAGTGCTTATTTACGTCGATGTAGGGCAATTTGTCAATCAGTTGCAATGAAAACATCTCGACGGAAGAACTTCATAAATTTGAATAACAAAGCAGTACCCGCTGCATGCTATAAGGATTAGAACCAACACTTGCTGTCGGGCGAAAGCTCGGTGGTCTAGTGGAGATGACGCCTGTCCGGTGATCAGGAGGTCGTGGGTTCGAATCCTGCTCGAGTATGTACGCCCATGATTTTTTATCATGGCTACTACTAAAACACTGATCAATTCAGTGCTTATTTACGTCGATGTAGGGCAATTTGTCAATCAGTTGCAATGAAAACATCTCGACGGAAGAACTTCATAAATTTGAATAACAAAGCAGTACCCGCTGCATGCTATAAGGATTAGAACCAACACTTGCTGTCGGGCGAAAGCTCGGTGGTCTAGTGGAGATGACGCCTGTCCGGTGATCAGGAGGTCGTGGGTTCGAATCCTGCTCGAGTATGTACGCCCATGATTTTTTATCATGGCTACTACTAAAACACTGATCAATTCAGTGCTTATTTACGTCGATGTAGGGCAATTTGTCAATCAGTTGCAATGAAAACATCTCGACGGAAGAACTTCATAAATTTGAATAACAAAGCAGTACCCGCTGCATGCTATAAGGATTAGAACCAACACTTGCTGTCGGGCGAAAGCTCGGTGGTCTAGTGGAGATGACGCCTGTCCGGTGATCAGGAGGTCGTGGGTTCGAATCCTGCTCGAGTATGTACGCCCATGATTTTTTATCATGGCTACTACTAAAACACTGATCAATTCAGTGCTTATTTACGTCGATGTAGGGCAATTTGTCAATCAGTTGCAATGAAAACATCTCGACGGAAGAACTTCATAAATTTGAAAAACATCTTAAGGATTTACGATTTGTATCGTTTGCATTTAGGACGATTTATGTACAAGCTTAATTTCTCCTTTCTGTATTTTGACTCTATGTTCATCAAAAACGAAACTGTCTCTGCATATCTTACCCGGTAATCCAGTAAATGTCAATGCCTTTAACCAAAACTATTTTCGCTAAATCTGTATTTTCTTTTACTGTTCCGAAATTTCAGATTTCTCTTGATAGTAGTATAAAAGAAGTTTTAAGTTTGAATACCTTTACCATTGAACTAAAGACATTTTTGAAGAAACGTTACACTTCAGAATGAGTTATACTTTTGCGATATTTTTTTTTAAACCACAATCGTCTATCGTTTACCACAACTCCATGTAACACTTCTTTATTTTGAGGAGCTTATATCTCATGCCTCACGTGCCCTGGTTTTGACCCATCATCTTCCTCTTCCCTCTCGCTTTTCTCTGTCCACCGTGCAGGTAGTCTATTCCTGTCATTCATTACTCACCTTTTCTCTTTCTCTCATTACAAGGGATTTATCTCGTGTGTGTTCATGTTCAGTGCACTCCCGTTATAACGAAATGCTCAGGACCGGCAGTTTTTTTTTTTCCGTTGTAACGAAATTTCGTTATAACCGAACAAATATGTATGCAATGTATAACGAAAAGAAGGAAACCACGCATAAAAAAATTCTGTTTGTTGAATCCTCATCATACGCTGGAAAGCTATGTGAAATACGAGAGTACCTTTTTAATTTCGTTTAAATATTACATTTTAATAAGAGAGTAAAGTTGTTTGTGTTGTCACACATGTGTAGAAAATGACGGTGTAGGATTTGGTTACAGTTCGCTATTCCAAAGGTTCTTTTCTCACTAAAGTACGTTACTCCGAAGGCTCCTTATTCCGAAGTTTCGCCATTCCCGGGATTCCGATGGTTTGTTTATCTGAAGGTTCGCATTTCCGAAGAATCATTATTCCGAAAGTTCATAATTCAGATTAAAATAATATATTGTTCATTTTCCGAAGGTTCGTTGATCTGAAAATGAAATGAGGCTCGTCATTCTGAAGGTTTATAAATCAGAAAATGAGAAAGGTTCACTATTCAGAGAGTCCGTTGTTCCGAAGGCTTTTTCATCCGAAAATGAAACAAGGTTCGTTATTCCGAAGAAAGTTTGTTAATGAAAAAAAAAAAATGAGAAAGGTTAGCTATTTCGAAGATGTATTTATCTTAAGGCGATTATATGGATTGCAATTCTTAAGTTTTGTTAGTGTACTCACCTTTTTTCACCATGGATTAACGATATTTTTTGTAATGTTCCGATTTACGAACGTTTTGAATTCCTATCATTTTGGGACTAACGAACCGTGTAAGAATAAGAATAAGAACCATCGGATTAACGAACCTTTGGAATAACGCCAAAATGTGCTTAATAACAAACCCTATTTCATTTCAGAACAAAAGGACATTTAGTTGTATCAGAATCTGCGTGTTTTGTATTAAAGGACATCGGAACAATGAAACAAACCTTATCTGAATTCAGATTATTGTATCATACAATAACGCAAGTTCCCCTCGGAAACTGTGCGTGATACACGGAATGTACGGAGTGTACTGCAGTACACAGTGCTCCTCTGATCCACTGGGATTCATTCCTTCTCTGTTGTTCATTATTCATGTTATGTCGGGCGAATCATGGTTCAATATAACGTCATGCCCTAAAAGGGCACGTAGAAATTTATGCTGTGTATGTAGATGATTGCTTTTTGTCTTCTTCTCTTTTTCTCTCTTTCTCATTCAATGTAACTTTTACAAGACAAAAGCAACACTTATTATGTGAATACATCACTGTAATTTATTAGTATAAATACAGTATGTGCATGTATGTATGTGTCTAGGTATAGAGGTATGTCGAGTTGATCTGGCGAGACTAGTATCCGGAGGTTTTTATCATCTCCTCCCCTTCCTTTCTTCTTCTTCTTCTTCTTCTTCTTCTCTCTCTCTCTCCCTCTCCCTAACCCTTATTCCACGAGCATCATGTTGGACCCTCTTGTTTTTCTTCACTATAATGTTATTTGTTATCGGTTGCCAAACAGTCAAGCGTTGTGCTTATTATTGGCAATCGTTCTGTATGCAAATTATTAACATGTTTCTCATGTAATTATACTACAGATGTATTGCATAATTGATGAAAATGATGAAAATTGTATAAAGTATACTACCGGTATTTTGTACTTTGTTAATGAAATTGCAGAAAGTTAATGTATTTGAAAAAAAAATGGCATACAGAGGATAAATAAATCAAATCAAATCAAATCAAACATACAGTGATTGTGAAGCGGTCGCTCATGCAGAGACGGTATAAAAATGCTTGTTCCCCTACGCATTTTCGAATGCGATCCGCATTTCGTTGTAACAGAGCACATTTCTTTTGTTTTTCTTTGTCAGTGGCGCTCAAAAAAGACTTCGTGATAACGAAAATTTTGTTATAACCGTGTTCTTTGTAACGGGAGTGCACTGTATCTTTATTTGTGTACTTCGTCTCTGTCTTAATTTGCTTTCTTTGCATTGTTTCATCAATTTTGTAACTATTTTACTGTTATACCGTTAACGCTCATTTCAGAATTGCCCTACTGCATCATTGGGCATTAACAACTAGTATATTAAGGATGTGGGAAGAGATTGTCACCACCTTGGTATGATCACCGCAGAGCATTACCTCCCTTGACAATAACTCCTTATTGAAATTAGGCTCCAAACAATCACCCCTCTTACAATAACTCTCCCCCAGAAAATTACGTCTCTCATTGTTATTTTCGAACAACGTTTGCTATTTGAATTGAAAAAAAAAAACACACACGCCATTTTTTTTTCATATCGTCTGGTTTTGGTCGGGACCTAACTTCAGGTTTTTAACATCTTTTTGGTGAGATAATTAGAAACCCTTTACGAAATATCAAAGAGCATGTTATTCCAAGAAGGATTCAAGTTTTTGTAAAAAAAAAAAAAAAAAAAAAAAAAAATAGGTATTGAAATGGCCGGGATAAAACAGAGCAGCCCTAATGTAAAAAGGATTCTGTCAACTACAACTCTCTAGATCTATTCAAAAAGAGGGTGCAGGACAAAAGACTTCGTTAACAACTAGGGGTGCTTTGTGAAAAAAAAAATGCCGTTAAACTCGTGATATTTTACTCTTTCTAATCAGACTTACTTATAAAAACCTTATTTGAACTAGATTTCCCCTTAAAGCGTCGAGAACATTTAATTTGACAACTAGCACAATTCTACTTGTATGTAAAATAAGCTGTAATTTTATTCTTATGACAGATTAGGGCACCGTTTGATAAAAGTTGCCAGTTATGACATCTTGTTAGTCTCTAATAATTTCAATGAAACCATGGGTTCTGCTTGATTGATAAGCTCGAGACACTGACTTGTTACCGTGGACCTGCTTTGATCGACCTACGATTGGTAATTATGTGGAACTGACAGCTTGTCATGACTGATAACTTGCATAAAACCGTGCCCGGATCCTATCAGAAATTATGGCTTTATATCGAAGGGTCCCTTGCTAATGTTAAGGGAATATGAACTGCAGTGAAATCAACTCTCCTTTTCTTATGCTTATCGTCTGATGTGTTATTACGGTAGAAAATGACAAGCCAAAAGAGCAAATGATGATAGTGTAAGAGAAAGGTGCATTAATGTAGGGCCTATGAGCTTAGTCTTCCGATATGGTGTTATGAACTTATGGAAAAATTACAACGGGTAGTAACTTTCAGAGGGGGGGGGGGGGGGGGGGAGGGGGTCGTCCAGTTGTAAGTATCAGGAGGGGGCGGGGGGGGGGGTTCGGGTTATGGTTATGGGGAGGGGGGGTATCTGGGGGGGGGGGGGTAATCCGGGTGGTAGTTATCCTGGGGGTAGTTATCCGGGGAGTAGTTATCCGGGGGGTAGTTATCTGGGGGTACTTATCCGGGGGGTAGTTACCCAGGGGGTAGTTATCCGGGGGATAGTTATCCAGGGGGTAGTTATCCGGGGGGTAGTTCACTGGGGGGTAGTTCTCCGGAGGGTAGTTCTCCGGGGGGTAGTTCACTGGGGGGGTAGTTCTCCGGGGGGTAGTTATCCAAGGGGTAGTTATCGGGGTGGTAGTTATCTGGGGGTAGATATCCGGGGGTAATCATCCAGGGGGTAGTCATCCAGGGGGTAGTTATCCGGGGGTAGTTCACTGGGGGGTAGTTCTCGGGGGGGGGGGGGGGGGTAGTTATCCAAGGGGTAGTTATCGGGGTGGTAGTTATCTGGGAGGTAGTTATCCGGGGGGTAGTCATCCAGGGGGTAGTTACCCAGGGGGTAGTTATCCGGGGGGGGGGGGGTAGATGTCCTAGGGGTAATTGCTCTTGGGGGTAGTTGCCCTAGGAGGGTAGATGACCGGGTGGTAGTTGTCCTAGGGGGTAATGGCCCTGGAGGGTGATTGCCCTAGGAGGGTAGTTGTCCGGGGGGTAGCTGCCCTAGGGGGAATAGACATGGGGGGGTAATTATCCAGGTGGGTAGTTATCCGGAGGGTATAGTTGCCCAGGGGGTAAGTGCCCGGATACGCTTCTTTCCATTTCTGTGGTGTAGTATGTTTCTATTCCATCCATGCACTCACATGTTGACGTGTATTTACGTTGACCATTGTTGACCCGGAAGCAGAAAGAAATGCGGCTGAAATTGGGGGGGGGGGGACCTGAATTCATGGAGACGGCGCGCTTGTGTTGCATTAAGTTCTTATCAACAAATTCATGTCCATACGATGCTTAAAGGAAACCCAAACCCAAAGAGAAATGTGGATTGAGTGAAAGCAGCAACATTTGTAGGACATATCAGTGAAAGTTTGAGTGAATCGCATTATCGATGCAAAAGTTGGAACCGCTGGATGAGGAGACTACTACAGGTAACGGCGTCACATGTAGACAACATAGAAAATATATTGGGAATTCCACAAAATTAATTTTTCATGAAAATTACACATTCTATCAACTTGATACTGGTCGACATAGTTAAGAGTAGCAGTTATTCCCCTGCTTTCTGAAAGCAGTTAGTCAAGTGCTCTTTCATTATGCTAGAAAAGTTTTTTTGTGTGTGGAATTTTCTAGATATTTTCTTTATATTTGTTGTCCACATATACGTCATAACCTGTAGTAGTCTCTTCATCCAGCGATTCCAACACCAAAGGTTAAAAACAATCATAGCTTTTGCATAGATTGTCCGACTTCCTCAAATTTTTACTGATGAGTTCTACTATAATGTTGCTGATTTCACTCTATCCACATTCCTCTTTGGGTTTCGGTTTCCTTTAACTTGCGAGTGGGGTTTTCCCTACCCCCACAGCTTGCTGATAGGTCGCTAACCTGAGATATTTCGTGGATAGCTATAGTAAGCTATCTCATCTCCGAGTGCTTACGTGCTTACTGCCTAAATTTCCATTCCCTTTTCCGCTGATTTCCATTTTCGACATTCCAGTGGAGTCCAGATGAAAGACTAAGGGATGAGAAAGAGAAGTTGATAAAGGCAATTTTGTTTGAAGGAAAGCTGAAGTTTTATTCGGGTTGACTTTAAACAACTGGACAAAGTCAAACATATAGAACGGCGACAGTTCATCGAAGTATGACTAAATAAAAATTGAGATAAAATGTTGATACATTTTGTCAACATGCACAAGGCAAGGACATTGTGACCCTTTCACCTATATGAGTATTCGGCAACAAACTTATCAGATATCACACCAGTGCAATATTACTTGTCACTGACCGTATTATCCATACTTGTTTATATTTTCTTTCTTGGTGTGCAGAGTTCTGAAATTGAGCTCTCCAAGTACCGGCGTGGCGGTTGTTTACGCAGCAGCCACTCACTTCTGTTCTCGTATTCAGCTCTTCGGATTTTTTCCGTTCTACAAAGACCCGACGAATCGCACCTTGTTCACACATTACTACGAACACGCCAAGATGAACTACACGACCAACCGCCACAAAATGCCTGATGAGTTCAGGGTCCTCCTTGAATTGGACAAGAAGGGCGCCCTCCGAATCGTTAACGACTGCAGCGGGAAATGGAGTAACGACTTACTGAGGGCAAAGTTCAAGGGTTACAAGCACTTGAAAGGGAACGAGTTGGGTGATTTTGATGTGACTTTGTCAGGTCAAGCAGAAATCGAGCCCAAAGATGAAATTAAAATCAGATTTAGAAACCGGACGTAAGCAAAAAAGCAGAAACAGTACAGTTCAACATCCCGATAGAAATCGTTTAATGGTTTGAGTAGGATATTAATGTCTTGGAAAGTTTGTTTGATTGTTTGTTTGGTTGCTTGGTTGGTTAGTTGGTTTTGCTGTGAATCTTCAGAAGGTTGCTATTATCTCATTACTTTGAATTTCAACAGCTGTACATGTATTGTTCAAGATGATGTGGACCACGACAATGAGAAGTTCAATGCTCTCGAGGTAATAGATCATAATTTTGATATTGTCAATAATAATTAAGCAAAAGGTATAAGCACAAGCAGAAGGTTATGCATATTATGGATTTAAACAATTGCTTGAACTAGACCTTTTACTAGACGAGCTTGTGCTTGTGCTTGAAGCAATTACTTACAAGCAATTGCTAGTTTTATGCATTCGGCCCATTGCTTCAAGCAAAAGTACAAGCTCGTCTATTAAAAGGTCCAGCTCAAGCAATTGCTTCAATCCATAATATGCATAACCTTTTGCTTGTGCTTACACCTTTTGCTTGTCCCGCACAAGAAATTGCTTGCATTTTCAACAAAAGGGACGTCACGCCTGTGCGAACAGAAGAACAAAGGCGGGTGTGAATGAAAGCATGTACTGAGTATCTAAAAGGGCCTTTGTGTGCGGAAACATTTCCAAAAGCTCAAGCTCATTTTACAGAGCTTGGAAAATTATAAGCAATTGCTAGCAAGGACAAGCAAAAGGTCTATTTTATGCATACGTTTTTTAAGCAAATGCTTGGTGTCTATAAGCAATATATTGCTTGCGGGCAGCAAGCAATTGCTTGTTTGTATGCATACGGATTTTTAGTAAAAGGCCAGCACAAGCAATTGCTATAGCTTTTATGCATCCTGCCAAATGCCTTGCCCTTCTTAAAGCTTACAAACTGCGTAAAACTTTACTTGCTAAACTAAACGCTTAATGTTTTTAAAACATACAAATTATGCACACTTTGCTTGCTAAGAGTAACTTTGCTGGGCTTAACGCAGGAACAATAATTCGAAGATAACAGAATCTTTTCTGTTTTTTCTCTGAGAAGGAATCCGTTTATGACAACAGTTCCTATTTTCAAAGGCTCAAGATGGTATTGCATACGTACAAAGTCCAAAAGAATACCACGCACATGAGCTGCACTAATAAGTTAGTAAGTACAAGGGTTTCTTGTTGCTGTTGTCGTTGTGGTGGTGGCAATGTTGTTGATTTTTTATTTTCAACAGGTATTGTTTAGTATAGCTAAGTATAGAGTAAAAAGTGGCAACAACCAATAGGTAATAGAAGAAGCATGAAAACAGGGGTAACATTTAGTTTTTATTTGGTGAGGAATGTAATTTTCAAATAGCATTATTACCATAATTAATTATTGGTAATTGGTAATATTGGTAATATTGGAAATCTGCGTGTGTATGATACCTCGTCTTTAGAGCCCTTTGAATCAGAGTCATACCGCGAAACCTTCCAGATAATGTTTGTTTTTTTGTGTGTTTTTTTTTATCGTGCCGGTGAAGACGCTCCACAAAGAACGTTGCTCGGACTTTTTCACGGTAACTTTCGCCAAATGCTATCCCAGGCAGCTTAGGGTCATTTCTTCGACATTACCCTGGCATTACCGCGACAACGTTCGGATAACCCTTCCTTTAAAAACGATCTTGTGATAAGATTTGTCTGATACCCTTGAAACGCATGCCCGCCGAACAGGTGGATGGCTTAAACCATTTCTTTTTTTATCAAACACGGTTGCCTACAATGTACATGTACCTGAATGTGCACAATATGAACACTTTTCAAATTTTCTGACAAAGACGTCAATACATTTAGATACATGTATCATAATTTTCATCCAATACGCTCGATTAGAATTTCCTGTACCGCAAAATAAGAATATTAAAAAAATACAAGTGCTGCGCGAGTCTGCTCTGATGAGTTGCTAAATGTGACACTGCAGATGAGCTGAATGTGTCTGTTAACACGGCATACCCCTCGCTCTCTCCCGTTGTTTTATTGCCTGAATTTTGTTCTCCGGAGGTTACCCCAACAGTGTTGGTTCAGGTCTGTTAAAAAACAACTAGTATATGGTCATATAGGAGATACCATATCAGGTTCATAACTTACCTTACATAGGAATTTAGAACGGGAAGGTGTGGTAAAAAGTGGACCTTTCTGAGGAAGTGAAATAATTTGAAATTATTCAATAAGCTAGACGCAACGTTGGTTTTTTACTAAGTTTGAATTTTAAGGTTTAAAAGTCCCAGTATTCTGAAAAAAAAAAATATATATATACATATTGTTCCGCTAGCTTCTCACTATTAACATTGATTATTCATTATTCATTCTCCCACACGAGGTAGCTTTTTGTTTTTAGAATTGCATTAGAACGATATGCCGCACTCCCTGGTGGGATATTTCGAAAATTTTGAGTAAAAGCAGATTTTTGCCATTTCGTACAGAAGACATGTCATTGGATTTAAGAACTAGCAGTTATATTTATCATAACCGCCAAGGAAGTTATGTTTCGTTGGTTTTGGTTTGTTTGTTTGTTTGTCTGTCTGTCTGTCTGTCCGTCTCCCCGTTTGCAAAAGAGCTGAAAAAAAAATCAAACGGATTAGAATGATATTTTCCAAAAAATAAAAATAAACGTTAATAATGACATAAGGAGCAGATGATAAGATTTTTGCAGTGATCCGGATCATCCTGCAGATCGAGTTACTTTTTTAATCTTATTCATTTAGTTATTGATTAATGTTGACGGTATAGAAAAAAAAAAGATGAATAGAAACTGAGCTTCTTGGCGCAGGTCTGCAATTTGTGATTGCATTATATTTGTGAATTACTTTCAACGAATTTTACATACAAAATTATATCCAGTGATGTTTCGGATGTATGATATAGAGAGTATATTGATAATGAATACATGGATTTTAAAACTTAACTACAGTATGTCCCCCCCCCCCCCAAAAAAAAAAAAGAAGGAATATTACGATCAGATTTTCACATTGATAACACCCAATGTGATTAAACTGCCTAAATGCTACTTCAAGGTCTTCAAATATAACATCTTAGCTCTATTTTGCACAAAACCCAATTCAATTTAGTTAAGCGGTCACAGAGAAATGTGGATTGTTGTAAAACATGTCATTAGTCTGATTCTTACAAATTTAGCACTTCGATACTCTTGTTTGTGAATACAATACAGTATGTCCCTAAAAAATTACAACGGGGCCCTCCGCAATGATATCTTTAAAAATAGTGAATCAATCTAAATACAAATTCAGGGTATGAAACTATAACTCATTGCCCACATCTTACAGAAAATCCCATTCGATTTGCTTCAGTGGTCAAAGAGAAATGAGGTATTTTGTAGAGGATGTCGGGAAACTCTTCTGTCCAAATTCTGTCTATTATTCACACACAAGAGCACTGAATTGCTAAAATTGGAAGAATGAGACTCATGACATGCTTAAAAACAATCCACATTTCTCTGTGACCCCTTAACCAAATTGAATGGGGTTTTCTGCATAATAGAGCTAAGATGTTATATTTTAAGACCCTGAAGTAGCACTTAGACAGGTTGATCATATTGGGTGCTATCAATTCGAAAATCTGATTGTAATTTTTGGGGCCACTTACTGCAGTATGTCCCCCAAAAATTTAAAATCAGATTTTCGCATTGATAACGCCCAATATGATTACATTTCCTAAATGCTACTTCAGGGTCTTAACATATAACATTTTAGCTCTATTTTGCAGAAATCCCCATTCGATTTGGTTAAGCGGTCACAGAGAAATGTGGATTGTTGTAAAGCATGTCATGAATCAGATACTTCCGAGTTTAGCATTTCGATGATCTTGTGTGTGAATAATAGACAGAACTTAGACAGAAGAGATTCCCGACATCCTCTACAAAATTCCTCATTTCTCTTTGACCACTGAAGCAAATCGAACGGGGTTTTCTGTAAGATGTGGGAAATGAGTTATAGTTTTCTACCCTGAATTTGTATTTAGATTGATTCTCTATTTGTAAAGATATCGTTGCGGAGGGCCCCGTTGTAATTTTTTTGGGGACATACTGTAGACAAAACTTGGAGGGAAGATATTCCCGACATCCTCTATAAAATTCCTCATTTCTCTCAGACCACTGAAGCAAATCGAACGGGGTTTTCTGTAAGATGTGGGCAACGAGTTATAGTTTCATACCCTGAATTTGCTTTTAGATTGGTTCACTATTTTTAACACACTGTTTAAAGATATCATTGCGGAGCTCCCGTTCTTCTTATTATTATTATTATTATTCATTTTTTTTTTTTTTTGGGGGGGGGGGGGGGGGACACACGGTACAGTATGGGCGTGCCTGTGTGCAATATCAATGTCTGCTGGATGGCCTGGTCGTGTCTGATCATGTGGTTCCACACCATCGGCTATCGAGCCGGAGAGCGTTTTTGTCATGACACTGCAATATGTCATTACGCTCAAAAGAGTAAAAATAAAGCACGAGAGGTATAGAATCCACCATATCATGCCTCACCTCTTTACTGAGTCACCATATAGGTATATATATATATATATGTATATATATATATATACCTACATGGTATATATGGACAAAGAAAAGGGCATACAAAAAAGTTCTGATACCCCAAAAACTGCTCGAGCCCCAATCTGTATCTCCTGCCTAAACTACACAAAGAGAACAACCCGGGAAGACCGATTGTCTCCGGGTGTGCTTGTCCCACATACAGATCTCCAAATACTTAGACTTCCACTTGCGACCCCTGGTTGAAAAAATCCCATCATATCTCAGAGACACTACTAATTTCCTACAACATATTGAAAAACTTAATGCCGAGTCTGCCCCATTTTCCTCACGCACTATTTTAGTTACAGCCGATGTGTCATCTTTTTATACTAATACAGTACTCTCCGCGTAATCGGGTATCGCTTAAACGGGTACTCCGCTTAATTGGGTAGTAATGTAAAAATCAGTTCCAATGCACATTAAAATTACCTGATAATCGGGTTGCCTCTCCGCATAAATGGGTAAATAATTTCTTGTAGTCTAATTTCTACCCACATTTTATCGCAGATATAACACTTTAAGAAATCATGAATGTCTAAGTTTTCTCGGCTAATCGCATTCTCTGCTTAATTTGCAAAGAAGACCGATCATTTGGGGAGTGATTTAACATGAAAACACATGTACCAGTATCGACTTGCCACACGTAAACGAACATTGCACACGTAGCTGGCACTCACAATTGAATAGACAGACGGGAGTTAAACGCACTTACGCTCCTCCCTTGCTCCGCAACAACATTCACAATACGAGAAGTTTGCAACAAAAATCAGGTCATGCACCACCTCCATAATTTTGCTTTTCCCCAGTCACTTCTCGAAAAGTAACCCGACGTTCTACGTGACTACAGTGCACGCAAATAGACGTGTTCATTTCGGAAAACGCCTGCGTGTTAGCGAGGAATCTAGAGTCAAACAACAAAGTTTTCTGAAGACATATTTATTCATAAAAAGAGTGTAAATTATTGCTCGTGACTGAGCAAGTGTAAGGTATGTATAATGTGCCGTGCAAGCACGAGTGTTAAGCATACAGTGAAGGTGTTTGGTGCAGTGTACAATGCATGTACATACACATTGTGTGTGTCAATTATGAATAATATGTGTTCTTCTGTTAATCGGGTACTCCGCTTAATCGGGTAAGAAACGCTCTGCGCGAGCCTACCCGATTATGCGGAGAGTACTGTATACCCCATGCTGAAGGTCTAAAATCAATACAAAACGCCCTCTCGCATCGAGAGCACCCCAACCGCCAACACCACAACTGGTGCGCCTACTGGAGCTGGTCCTGACCCTCAACAGTTTTCAGTTCCATCAGGGCACAAATTACCTCCAAATCCAGGGCACAGCTATGGGCACTCCTGTAGCCCCCTCGTACGCTAATCTCTTCATGGCAGAAAAAGAAGAGGAAATCCTCAAATCGATGCACATGCCCATGCTGAAAAAATCATGGCGGCGATATATAGATGACATTCAATTCATCTGGATTGGTTCCCCACGTAGCCTGTCAAAATTTCAAAATGACATGAATCAAAAACATGAAACCATCAAATACACGTTTGCCTCATCCGAAACAAACATTAATTTCTTGGATGTCACCCTCTATCTGGAAGAAGGCATCTTACACACACAACTCCACACCAAACCCACCAATACGCACGCCTACCTACTCCCCTCATCCTGTCATCCAAAACATGTCTTCAACAGCATCCCATATAGTCAAACAACACGCATTCGCCGCATCTGTTCAGACCCCGACAAGACCTCTCACCACCTGGAATAACTAAAACGCACATCAAAGACAGAAATTACAATACCAAAATGGTAAACCAACAAATTTCGCGAGCATCACAAATCACTAGGGGAAATCTCCTCTCATACAAGGAACGAACCACAACAAACAACATACACTTCCCTATCACATACACACCCGCCACAGCCAACGTCTCGCGCATCATCCACAAACATTTCTCCATCATCAGCGAGTGCGATACCCTATGGAGTATCTTACCAAGGCCACCCATCACATCCTACCGACGTAGCAGAACGCTACGGGACATGCTTGTGAATGCCAAATCACCCAAACAACACACTCCTGCCACAGACCATGAAGAACATACACAAACTCAAACAATATCCATGCTTGTAGATGCAATTCATGAAGACGCCCTACAGAGCTCTGAATCCACAACAAACACCAACTCACACACTTCTCTAAGCCCATCCCACCCAACCCCACCACAGATCCACAGCACACCTACAGACATCAGCTCTTCAACGCCTGGTTTCTACCAATGCAAGTCAAAAAAAATACACCCTGCACCAGCACATCCAAGACACACACACATTCACAAGCTCGTCAACAAAGAAAACCTACTTCATCACAGACCATATAAACTGTAAATCATCTTTGGTATTATACCTCATCACATGCTATCAATGTGGCCTACAGTATGTCGGTAAAACTCAAACGTCCCTGTACACCCGCCTAAACAACACACGTTCTGAGATTATCAACCACAACACCTCCACCAAAATCCTTCCCTACACCTTACACTTTAAGCTACCAAATCACTCAGTTCAGGATGTACAAATCACAGGCATCGAACTCATCAAAAAGAAGGAAAGCCATATCATACTCAAACGAGAATCGTACTGGATATCTCAATTACGCACCTTACGCCCACATGGAATTAATGCCGATCCTTAATTTTTCATTCGCCCCCCTCTCATTTCATAGGCCCTATTTTAATCTCCATCCAGAACCTATGAGAAGTGTTGAAGATAATTGAGTACTCACTTATGTTTACAGTGTCAAGAATATAGGTGCACTCTATCCACTCTATATATCTTGTAGAGGAAAGTGTCCTCTATCATTTCCATTATATTTCATGAAAATAAAAGTGTTTTTGTTATACGGCAGGATCGAACGACTTTTTAAAGGCATGTACCATGTACCCATATTGTCTTTCGCATTGGTATATACTGCATTGTGTCTATACGTGGTACCATAGGGGTGGGGAATTTTTCAGCACCTCCCACAGCAATTGTCTTCATAGGTGCACCCTATTCACTATAGATCTTGTAGAGGTAGGTCTCTTCTATCATTTCCTTTATATTTCATGGAAATAAAAGTGTCTTTGTTATACGGCCGGAACGACTTTTCAAAGGCATGTACCCATATTGTCCTTCACCTTGGTTTATACTGCATTGTGTCTATAGTACCATAGGGGTGGAGTAACTTTGCGCACCTCCCGCATCTTTCTCTTCATATATTTCATGAAAATAAAAGTGTTTTTGCTATACGACCGGAACGACTTTTTAAAGGCATGTGCCCACAGAATTATGTATATCGCATTGGTAATATGTACTGCATTGTGATTATGTTTCCATAGGGGTGGGGTAACTTTGCGCATCTCCCACCGGTTCGTGTTCATAGGTGCACCGTATATCATATATACGTACAATTTTTTCTTCATGTGTGGATATCTGCTCCTGTATTAGAAGCACATTTATATGCATTATCCACATGTGTGGTTTTAGCAATACGTCTGTATAAATTGAAAGCGCGTTGTGTATGCAAGTGCACGAGAGTGTATGCACTTGTGTGTACATACATACCGAATGTACACATCCACCCATATACATTGCTCATAAAGTTTATGTGTACTTTTACTACACGTACATTCACTGCATGAGCTTGGGCAAAATGTAAGAAAGAAGTCGATTATAACGATTAATCTGAATCAAGTTCTTTGCGCCATCCACGTCCCAAATACCCCAAGCCACATCACCCCTCACACTTCACTACCCCCGTATTACGTGTGCGAACCCCTCCCACTCACCCCCCTGACACCACACCACACACAGCAAGCAAATCCCAACGCATTAAAAGGTAACCAGTGTGTTTTAACCTAAATGTTGTTCTACGTATTCCCAATGATTTCATTGCAATCATTACCGCTATTATTGCTTATACTATACTACTACTGTTTCACTGCAAGTGTATGAGATAATACTGCCTTTCCGTTGGAGTGAATGTAATATTGCTGTCTATATTTGTTTGATTTGTTTGATTTTCTTTTACCTTGTTTTTTGACTTATTCTGTTTAAATGTAAGCAAATTGGTGTGAATGTCTTGTTACTGTCTATATTCCGTTCGATTGGCTTTTTCTTATTATCATTTTCTATTTCTGTTCAAATGCATGCAAATTGGTTGCTAGTTTGCTTTTATGTTTATGTCTCAATCAATTCAATTCAATTCAATTCAATCATAGTTCATTTTCCAATCAACGAAAATCAAAACATAGTACAAAGGATGCATGTCATGAAATGATATTGTTCAAACGTTTGCAGAATATCCATGTAATATATAAGATAATTTATATAACAACAACAATAATTAGGAGAAACAATACATATATACTTCGTGGGCATGCGGAAAATAAATTCGATTATGGAAAATAGGGATCTACTAAAAAGCAAAGCTTGTGGGACGTGGATCGCTAGAAATAAGTAAACAATGTATTATTCAAAATTCTTTATAACTATTGTATCTAATATATAGATTATTTAAGTCATCTGTAGAAATATACATATAGTTATTTTAAGATACGCAGGTCGGGAAAAAAATATAATAAAGTAACAATGATAATGCCCGGACACTGTTCATTGAACCGCGTGTACCGGGAAAATATGACAAAGACAACACACTCTAACACACATTCAATTACCCACAAACATATAAGACGCGAGACAGTACCGAGAAGAGCGAAGACGATAACAATACAAGTCTACGAAGAACAAAGGACAGGAAAGGAAGAGGAGAGAAGAAAGAAAGAAGAGAGGTCTGCATACAGGACACTCCAAGTGCTGCGACATCAGGACAGGTGAAAGCTGAAGCATGAATTAAAGCAATTTGCATTATCTAGAATTATAGAGAGTAGGTATTTTCTGAATATGTATTTAAATGTGACGAATTTGGGGGAATCTTTTAAGCTATTATCTAGATTATTCCAAAGTCTGGGTCCAGTATAAGGGAATGTATTTTGGGCATGTGCGGTTCTCATTAATGGAAGATGGAATTCATCGGATCGTCGCGTGGGATAGTAATGTACATGACTGTTTCGATGAAATGAGTCGTGAAATATATATTTTGGGTAAAAAGTTGCTGTTATAAGTAAACATGAACTGGCCAAGTTGAAACACATACAAATCTTTTATTTTTGATATTTTATGGTCAAAAAACAAAGCATTTGTATGTTCTCGGGTATGTAGGTTAAACACAATTCTGAGCGCTTTCTTTTGCAATAAAAAAAGTTTATCAAGTAATGTCTGATATGTATTACCCCAAGCAAGGATCCCGTAGTTTAAATAAGGTAGTATCAAACTAGAATAAAGAGTTGATAATGTAGATGAAGGAAGATAATATTTTAATCTGTTCATTACACCAATGTTACGTGAAATAGTTTTACATATGTTATCAATATGGTTCCTCCATGAAAGCTTCCTCCATCAAGCCCATGAAAAAGGCTGGTTACACAGTCGAAAGCTTGGGAAATAAAGGCCATAGTGAACATCACTGCAACGTCTGCGAGTCATTCTTCCGTCACTCACACACACACACACACACACACATATATATATATATATATATATCATATGTATATATATACATACATATATATATATATATATATATATATATCAAATATATATATATATATATATATATATATATATATATATATATATCATATGTATATATATACATATATATATATATATATATATATATATATATATATAGGCCTACATAATATTGAAACAAAGAGCGGATAACTGACCAGAAACAAAGTTTTCACTACATATGTATATGAATCTAAATCCAAAGTGTAACTTTTTTTTTTTTTGCATATCAAAGGATTTATCGTGTACTTTTTTGTGGATAATTCTTTATTCGAATATCGTACCATTTCATATCATAGAAACAGAAATGTTCACAGAAACAAACAAAACATCATACAAAGACAAACTGTTTTTACACAAACATTGTACACAATAACGTCAATCTTACACTACATAAAGACAAAATGCAGTATCACCACCATTGTGCAAACTAATATCAAATTTTACATTGTAACTCTCTAAACCAAGGAAACGAAATCCGCTTTTTTTAACACATATTCTCGCACAAGCCCGCGAAACGGGAACATAATAGATCATTTGCTTAAAACACAAAACGGGGCATATTTCACTGTTTCTCTAAGAGAAAAAACACAAAACAAACAAGGTCATTTGCGAGACAACATACAAACATGCATACACACATCCCCACACAACGCCAACATGCACCCCCCCCCCCCCCCCCCGCGCCTTCAGCCCTCAGGTTTCAGGTTTTATTCACACTTGAATAACTTTGCAGTATAAATTGCCATCTTGTTTCTCATACAATAAAATACTTCCTACTCATAATGTGGAAGTGATATGGAGATGGTAGAAACAATAGAGACGACGAAAAAAAAAAAAACTCGACAACGATATGACAATAACTCGCAGATACATGTACGGCAAATTCAAAACAGAAAAAGATAATCACATAGGATTATCATCCTCGGTATACCTCATATATATATATTCTCACTTTGACAGATGCATTCCAACTATTCCTCTTTTACTATCTTATTTTCTTCTTCTTTACACATCTTAAAATACTTCATAACTTCATTAAAATTTGGTACCTCCCCTTCTGATCTCGCTAAATATAAAATTTATTTAATCGTCAATATAATTGTATTCCACCCTTTGATTTTCAACGAGTTTCCAGATATACCTGTATAAACAACTTCCTAATTCATTCTAAATTAAATTTATGAATAATAATTTGCCACAAACCCTGCACTTCAATACACTCCCAAAATAAATGTGAATATGTCTCAGTGCTCTTTTTTTTTGCAGAAAGAACAGAGATCATTCGAAACAAACCCAAATCTCAACAGATTAACTTTTGTATAAAGTGCACCATGAAGAAGTTAACCTGAAATTCTCTAAGCTTTGGGATAAGAGTTGTGACTCTGGGTCGAAGAAAAATATCTTGGGTTAGTTTTGAGGAGAAGACAAAATCACTCTGTTGACAATCATTGATCTCGTACTTCTAATGTATATAAATGTTGCAAATCAGTTGCAAAAATGCGTGTAAATCTTCCTCGAAGGTATGTCACCAATCCTAACTTCTTTTCCATGTAATTTTAACCAAATATCATACACTTGAAAAGGTTTATTGCTGACCCAGGATAAACTAAACCGTCCACTTTTCAAAATCACATTACAAATCCTCCAAACATATTCAATTTCCTCACTACATTACCCTGCTTTTTGAAAATAAATAATCGGCCGTATACCTTTTCCATCAAAATAATGACATAATCTATAAATATTTTTCCTAAATAAATTGTCATTACATATCATTTTACCTTTTAATTAAAAAAATATATTATTAAATACTATTTGATTCATAAACCCCTCTTCTAAGTCTCTCAAACTTCCTAAATCTTGCCACGCTTGTAAAATCTCTTTGTAAAATTTCGGAACTTACAAAGAAAGCTTATTTACTTCAAAATTACACTGAAAAATTAAAATACCCCCAACTGACCTAAAAACATATTGAAAATACTTTTTCCAGGTCATATTCTTTTCTCCACAAAAAAGTCTTTTCACCCACATTACTCTTTGAGCTTTAACAAACAACTCAAAATTCATCATTCTAAGTCCCCCTTCTCCATAATCTTGGTACAAAATAACCCTTTTAATGCGATCTTTTCCTTTCCATAAAAATTCAAAACAAATCTTTTTGAGGGAGAAAGATTTGCCGTGACACCATATGTATGTAGTCCTTAGCCGGATCGTTGTTTGGCAAAAGAGCCTAGAAAGAGGAGAAATGAAGAGGGAAGCGACATATGGGGGTTGTGAAGAGGGCAAAAAGTGAAGAGTGGGGGACAGTAATGGGCTAGAAGTTGAAGTTGCACTAGTGGAGACGGTAGAGAAAGGAACACAGAGAGTGGCAAGGAAGAATAGTGTGAGAATCAAGTAAGATGTTCGGACATCGTTAGAAGGGGAAAGGTGAAACAGAAGGGAAGAGGAAGAGGAAGGAGTTGAATGTTGGAGAATCATGGAGATAGGGGAGAGTAATAAAGATTCATGAAACCAAGAGAAGAAACGAAGTCGGCGAACAGTGGCTATGGAAAGCGGAATCAGTGGAGAAAGGACGAATAATCCTTCGAAGGAACAGTAAGTAGAGGAGAGATGAGAATATGTTGAGAGAAGGGAGAGAGAGGGAGAGAGGGGGGGGGGGCAAAGAAAAGAAGAAGAAAAGAACAAATTGAAATTCGAGACGGAAATTAGAGTGAGCTACTGTGGATCCTTGAAATAAATGCTGCGGAGGAGAAAAAATTGGAGAGGAAAATTGATGAAAGTTAATTCCTGAAAAGGTTTCTGTGGGAGAAATTCAAAAATGAGAAATTGAAATAAGGTTGACGTGTAGACCTGAGGAGAGAAGACAAGAAAAAAAATCTGTAAATAAATGTGTAAATTGATACTAGTGGTAATGAAAAGGACCGTTGGAATGTATGGAAGGAAGAAATAAAAAGAAAGAAAAAGAATAAAGAGGAGAATAGAAAAGAAAAGAAAAGAAGAAGATAAGTAGCGTAGAAACAGACAAAAGTGTAAGAGAGAGAGAGAGGAAAGAGAAAATGAATCACTGAGTAAAGGTGCTAGTGAAAGTAGAGCAAGATGTCTAGTTATAAGAATAACTAGGAGAACCGAGGAACTTGACGTTTCGGGAAGGTTGACTGTCCTTCGTCAGAAGTGAAGCGTGATGTTGTTGTTGTTGTTTTAGATTGTGGAGCTCTCTGCCGGGTGGGCAATTTGCTCCAAAAAATATAGTTATTCAGATATGCCTAAAATGTAATTATAGAAACCTAAAATACTTCAAATTATTTACAAAAAACCAAATTACATTTATTTTTATATTTACAATGATATATATACATCGGAAGGAAGGGGACAGGGTTCCGGAAATGATGTCATCTGCCTACTCCTGCATCGAAGCGTGAAGCGTGATGGTTGGTTGGTGGTGGTGTTTATTGGCGCTTTTCAATCAATCTGATTATCTGCGCCACGTCTTCTCCATGCTACAGTAGGAGTCCATGAAAGAGTCTATGAGCTCAGTTCGGTTGATCCACGTCACACTCACTCTGTTTTAGGTTTCGGCTCACCTGTCAAGTGGCAGTGTGTGAGATCAATTTCCCTCCACCGTTAATAGTGCAGTTTGTGCAGTGCATCTATATACATATACATATAAATATACTCTTTTGTGTGTGTATTTTTTTTTTTTAAAAAACATACGAGCACACAAGGTGTGCGTATTGCTAGTAAATACTAACAATATCAATAACAATAATCAATCTTTATAAACGCTTTGTATTATTTAAATACACACACAAAGCCCTAAAATTATCTTCTATGCTAACCTTCATTATATTTCTAATATTCAATACATTTATTTTCAACATTTTTTGCATCAATTTTCTTTCATTTTTATACCGTTTACATTCCAATAAATAATGTTCTATTGTTTCTGATACTTGACATGAATCACATAATCCATTTTCGTGACAATTAATATCATAAAGATAATAATTCAACCTACATTTCCCCAGACGAATTTGGTGTACTAACACTTCTTCCTTTCTACTCATTCCTTGTAACTGTATTCCCTTAGATATCTGTGACTGTATTCCAAAAAAATCTCTTCCTCTCTCTGATGTTTCCCATTCTGTTTGCCAAATATTTCTATAATACGACACCATATATTTGGTAAGTTCTTGTCTCGTATGAGCAATATCTACATTTATATTTTCTTTAAAAGACCCCCTTTTTGCTAAATTATCAGCTATTTCATTACCTTTCACTCCTCTATGAGAGGGTATCCATTCAAAATGTACATCTATATCCTGTAATTGTAAACATTTCAATTTCTCTAAAATTTCTACAACTAAAACATTAGTAATAGAAAACAAATTTTCTAGCGCCTGTAACGCAGCTAGAGAATCAGTTAAAATAACAACTGAAATACTACGAAAATTCTCTAACCATTCTAATGCCATTATAATTGCAGTTAATTCTGCTCTCATAATACATATTGAAGGTAATCTAAAAACTTTACCTATATCATACTGATCAACATAAAAAGCAGCACCAGTATTGTTATTGTCTTGCCTTGATCCATCTGTGTATATTTTCAAATACCCTTTCCATCTTATTAATAATCTTTCTTCTACATAATTTGCTACCTCTATCTCAGTATCACTTCTTTTCCTAATGTTATCAAAAATAAAATATGATATTCTCGGAGGTACATAATACCAGTACGGTTCTTTTAATATACAATCATAAATTTGTTCAACTTTTGTATTCAAAGTACATGCCCTCATAACAAGCGGGCCTTGACCGGTTTTCCAATGAAATCGATCGTAATACCAACATGGCTGTAATATTTCAACTGTAGAATGCCGTTTCCTTTCAAAAGACATTAAATAAAATCTATACTTATCAACAAATATACTTCTGCGAAATTTTAAGGGCATCTCTCCACACTCTACTTGTAAAGCTTCAAGAGATGTCTTACTCACTGCACCAGTAACTATTCTCAAAGCCTGATATTGAATACAATCAAGTTTACGTTTTGTGCTACTACTTGCAGCATCATACAATTCACATCCATAATCTAAAATTGATCTTATCAATCCTTTATATACCGTCAGTAATATTTGTCCGTTACTGCCCCATGGTGTACCAGCAACACATCTCATCAAATTCAATCGCTTTACAGCCTTATCTTTAATAACATCAATATGTTTTTTCCAGTTTAACTTCTGATCAAACCATATTCCTAAAAACTTATATTCCACGTATTGTTTAATTTCATATCCTTCAATAAATAATTTAACATTATTTTTCTGTTTATTAGTAAATACCATCACAGCTGATTTATCGGCTGAAACATCTATCTTCCAGTCTCTACACCATGACATAATTTCGTCAATTGCTCTTTGTAATTTCTTCTGCAAATAATATAAATTTCTACTCATACCCCATAACGCGATATCATCAGCATATACTGATAATTTAACACAATTTTCTTTCAATTTTAAATCACTCAGCATAACATTGAACAAAACTGTACTCATAACACTTCCTTGGGGAGTCCCCCTTTTCAGCACATATTCTTCAGAATATACACCATCTAACTTTACTACACATTGTCTATTTCCCAAAAATGCAGCACTCCACCTTAACATTCTATCTTTAATTCCAATCGCTTCAATCTTTTGAAGTAAACCTTTTCTCCAGATCTTATCGAAAGCCTTAGTTAAATCTAAGAACACAACAGCCACATATTCTTTATTCGCCATTCCTTTTTGTACATCAGATTCTAATCTCACCAACTGGTCCATAGTACTTCTATTTTTTCTAAAACCCGCTTGAAACGGATTTAATATATCCTTCCTCTCCAAATACCATACTAATCTGTTTTTCACCATTCTTTCCATGATCTTACACATCACTGAGATTAAAGTAATCGGGCGATATGACGTAGGATTCGTGGGGTCTTTTCCCGGTTTCAACACAGGAATTTGTATACATTGATACCATTCAACTGGAAAAATTGCTTTAATCCATACATCATTATACAATTGTAATAAACATTTATACATAATTTCAGGTAGCGATTGTACCATGATAGCATTAATACCATCTTTTCCTGCCGCTGTATTTTTCATTTCTTTCAACGCATTCTTTAACTCTCTCATTGTGAATTCCTCATTGAAAGGACTATCAACTTGCTCATATGAATTTACTTTGATTACTTCATTCTCAATATGTTTCCTTTTTTCTTCTTCTTTTGAATTACATGTATCATTTGTTTCGATCAACTGAAACGCCTTAGCAATAAGATTTGCTTTTTGTAATATATCTATTACCGGTGCCATCTTATCCATCTCAAATAAATTACTGCTAACATAAGTATTCTCCTTACTTTTCTGTAATCCTTTCACTTTTTTCCAAACTTTACCCACATCCGTCGTTCGATTAAACGACTGGCAGTATTTGAGCCAGTATTTATACTTTTCTTCTCTTATAACTTTCTGAGCATACGCTTTCTTTTCTTTATACTTTACCAAATCTTCTGTCTTATAATGCCTTCCTACTCTATTTCTATACCGATTTCTCTCTCTGATCACCTGTTCACATTTCTCTGTCCACCATGGCGCTGGATCCTTTCCTTTTCTTCCACCTATATACACCTTTTTAATATTTTCTTCTGCTACCTCATTAATCAAACTTACAATCAAAGTATATTTTTCTTGAATATTCATATCTTCTATCACTTGTAATATATCCAAATGCAAACATTTATCAGCAATTCTTTTCTTATATAAATTCCAATCAACATTTTTAAATGACCATACCTTTTCATTAATTCCTGTTCCTTTTACATTAGAAAATTTTCGAATCAATGAGCATTTTAAAACCAAATGATCACTACCAAAATTACTTTCCAATACTTTCCAATTTAATTCATGCGCAAACTTTTGCGAAGCAATGGTCAGATCTAAACATGACCAAAGACCCGTATGCGGGTCCAGTCTAGTTGCTGATCCATCATTTAATAAAACCAAATTATACTTTTCTAAAAATTTAACCACCACTTTTCCATTACTGTCCTCTTTTCTTCCACCCCACACTACGCTGTGGGCATTGAAATCACCGAACAATATGAAATCGGTAAAACAATTTTGAATCATATCTTCCAATTTACATATATCTATTTTTTTACATGGATTATAATAATTTATAATTGATACTGGTCTATTAAAAGAAAATACATCTATTCGTTGATACTCTTCAGAAGATGGGGTTTGTATCTCTTGAAAAATGATAGATTTATGAATATAAATCACCAAACCGCCTCTACCTCCTGAACCTCTGTTCTTAATAACAGAGTTGTAATCAGGTATATTGAAAACATTATAATCTGTAAACCAACTCTCTTGTATACATATAATATCTGGTAAATTTGTCCGTTCTTTACCTTCTATCAACTTTTTGTAAAATTCTGTTCCATGAGCATTCATGCTCTGGGCATTCCATTGAAGGATATTAAATACATGATATGTGCGACGGGAACTATCCTGTTCGCTTTGAGTATTTTGACTCATTGAAGACGTTCATGAATGAGTTCGGGTGACACATCTTGTATATCTAAGCATCTTTTGGCTGCTTCAACCACAAGTCTAATTCTGTTCGAATGAGTTGTTTCTTTATCCAGATTATTGATGATGAAAGTGACAAATGACAAAAAAATCAACATTGACATTGAAAGATGACGTGGCTGGTTGTTCTGGTTCCCCTGTTTGCTCTTTTTTTTCCTCAGCAGGTTCTCTTTTTTCCGTTTGGGTTCCTTGATGTACCATAATTATTCTCTGTTTCAGAGGCGGACTTTCAACTGTATTTAATTGTGTGCTTTGGGGGGTCCTATTTTTTTCATTCTCTTGGGGTAAATTCTGCCGCTTTTTTTCACTGGCCTGTTGTGTCGTCTCTACTTGTTGTGAGGGTTGGGTATTCGACACACTCTGTCGATTCATTTCATTAGACTGCTGCGACTTATATTGTTTTGCAGCTTGTGCGTACGACACCTTGTTCTCAAGTTTGAGCGTCTGTATCTCTTTAGCTTCTTTGTAGTAGATGCAGCCCTGGTAAGCCGCTGAATGGTTTTCTTTACATCTAAAGCACTTTGGGTTGTCCTTTGTTTGACATTCCTCAAAGTGGTGGTTATCACCACATCTCACACATCTTATTTTCCCCCTACACTGGCTTTTTACATGTCCGAATTGTTGGCATTGGAAACATCGTGTGAGGGGAGCTACGTATTCATGCACTCTGTATGTTTGATACAAAAAGGTGATAGATGCGGGCATTTGTTGCGTATCAAAAAACAGTAGCACAGAAGGTGTGGGGCCTAGTACTCCTTCGACCCTTTTTTTGAAACGCTTTACTTGCATGACTCCTTGGTCCTTCAACAATTCTTGCAGCTCTTCTTCAGTAATCTGCTCATCAACTCTATGGATGACTCCTTTGCTACCCACCACTTTCGATTGTATTCTTTCTACTTTCACAGATACCCCTGCCAACTCACTCATTTCTAAGGCTTTCTTCATCTGTTTTTCGTCTTTACATACGATTTTCAGTACCCGCTTTTCTTTCACTTTGTACATTTTTTCAACTTCCCCGATTTGTTTATGTAGGTGCTGTACTAGTTTGACGGGGCTGATCTGACAAACATTTTGCTCACCTAATCCCACTATGGTTACAGCCATATTTGATCTTTGATTTTGTCCCGTTTCTGTAGCTGCTATTTTAGAAGTAGATCTATCTGTCTCATTACACACACTTTCTTTTCTGATTCTTTTTTCCTCCTGAGTCTCAACTGTGGATTTAGATCTACAGTTGTAGGTCTAACTTTTCTCTTCCTCCTTTCTACTCTCCAGCCATTGTCTTCATCTTCGCTGTCTTCTGTTCCCTTTCCTATTTCAATATGCTTGCTAGGTCTAGGTGATATAGAACTACGCACATCCATAGCGGCCTGATGGTAGGCCTCTTCGCCGCTGGATGAGGTTTCATCTGCAAACATATTCAGATGTACTTTTGATTCATTTTTTTCCCGCCTAAAAAGGTCGCTTACTTTGTTAGTGACGGCTTTTATTAGTAGAATTGTGCAGAAGGAGTTTGCCAACAATAACAAGCTTACCTTGGCCTTCAACTAATGAGGTTAAGTAACCGAATCTTAACTGTATAAGTCCGTCCACCAATAACTCTCTCCACAAGTGCCTCAGCAGAATCAGCAAGAAGTATCCACTTTATATTGCTTCAGCTGGCTGTGGCCTGGGCTCCCAAGTTTGTTGGGTTTGATGGCACAAATCCTCAGGGCTCGGGTCGGCCGGGCATTGAAGGAGGGTTCCGATGGTCCGCAGCCGATTGTAAGTTTCCCGCCAAATCTTTGAACTTGGCGTGTGTCCGTATCTGATCTGAGAAGAGGCGGGCTATATATGGGGAATGCGGACCTAGATGGAAGTGGTCGGTTGGGGCGGGCTCGAAGGCGGGCTGAGCGTCGGCTGTTGGTGGAGTGTTGCGGTCGTTGATGCGTTCTATTGTTCTCGGAGTGTGTTGATGGCGGAGTACATCTGTGAGGGCTAACTTGGCTGTTATAGACCGGGGCCCAGAAGATTTATTCAGCTGAAAAGGGTCACACTTTTTATTGGTCTCATCATATAGGGATGTGTCCAAGGGTCAATGAAATGCATTGCTGGCAAGTCACATCCTGTACCGTAAGCCTAGGGACCACAAAAAGGGACCCCGAAAAATGGATTTATTCAGCCGAAGGGGGTCACGGACAAAAGTTGGTGGATATTGTTCCTTTGGGTGTACTTATCATGAAAACAGCAATGCCAGCTATTTTATCCTGTACGGGGCCCCAGACAGTAGCCCCAAAGGGCCCCAGAAATATGGTGTTATTCAGCTGAAAAGGGTCACGGCTAATTTCTTTTGCAATGGAAGTAGTTCCCCTCAGAGATATCCAAAACACCAATGCCAGCTATTTTATCATGTACGGGGCCCTAGACAGTAGCCCCAAAGGGCCCCACCCCCCATAGGCCTACGTACAAACATACACAAACATTGCTTTTATTCAGTTGAAAAGAGTCACGGCTAATTTCTTTTGCAATTGAAGTAGTTCCCATCAGAGATATTTAAAACACCAATACCAGCTATTTTATCCTGTATGGCCCCAGACAGTAGCCCCAAAGTGCCCCACCCCCATAGGCCATACGTACAAACACACACAAACATTGATTTCATTCGTGCAGCTGAGAAGAGTCACGGCTAATTTCATTTGCATTGGAAGGAGTACCCATCAGAGATATCAAAGTCAGCCATGTTATCCAGTACGGGGCCCCGGACAGTAGCCCCAAAGGAGCTCCCCCCCCCCCCCCCCCAACACACACACCCACACTAGTTTCATTCAGCTGAAAAGAGTCACGGCTAATTTCTTTTGCAATGGAATACCCATCAGAGATATCCAAAATACCAAAGCCAGCTATTTTATCCTGCACGGGGCCCCAGTCAGTAGCCCCAAATTGCTCCCTCCCCCCCCCCCCCCCCCACACACGCACATTGATTTTGTTCAGCTGAAAAGGGTCATGGCTACTTTCTTTTACAATTGGTAGTAGGCATACTCATCAGAGATATCCAAAACACTAAAGCCAGTTATTTTATCCTGTACGGGGTCCCAGACAGTAGCCCCGAAGTGCACCCCCCCCAACACACACACACACACACACACACACACACACACACACATACACACACACACATTAGTTTCATTCAGCCAAAATGGGTCACGGCTAATTTCTTTTGCAATGGAAGTATACCCATCAGAGATATCCAAAGCACCAAAGCCAGTTATTTTATCCTGAACGGGGCCCCAGACAGTAGCCCCAAAGTGCCCCCCCCCCTCTCCACATACACACACATACACATACACATACACATACACATACACACACACACACACACACACACACACACACACACACACTAGTTTCATTCAGCTGAAAAGGGTCACGGCTAATTTCTTTTGCAATGGAAGTAGTACCCATCAGAGATATCCAAAATACCAAAGCCAGCTATTTTATCCTGCTACTGGGGCCCCAG